>NC_041224.1:4574008-4602630 GCF_002837175.3 Physeter macrocephalus | reverse complement strand
GTCTTCGTTGCTGCACGTGGGCTTTCTCTAGTTGTGGTGAGCGGGGGCTACTCTTCGTTGTGGTGCACAGGCTTCTCATTGCGGTGGCTTCTCTTGTTGCAGAGCACGGGCTCTAGGCACACAGGCTTCAGTAGCTGTGGCTCACGGGCTTAGTTGCTCCGCGGCATGTGGGATCTTCCCCGACCAGGGATCGAACCCGTGTCCCCTGCATCGGCAGGCGGATTCTCAACCACTGCGCCACCAGGGAAGCCCTCAACATCGCATTTTCAAGGCTCTGGTTTTCTCATTGTTTTCGAAAACTCTGAGAACACGGAAGAGCTCCAAAGATACTATCAGTGGTACTATCAGACAAACAACTTCAGGTGTTACATCACAAATTGCATAAAGTAGTCTACAATAAGACAATCTTTTCTAGTTAAAAAAGAAAACGTAATTCATCTGGCAATCCAGCTTATTAGCTGAATTTCTATAACTTTCTTGTGCAAACAGGGAGAAAAAAAAAACCCCAATTTTTAAACATACATTAGTAATACGGTTCAGTCAGAGCAGTCCCGTGCATTTCGTAAGTGTCATACCAAACTTTTTTGGGGGGGTTATCGGCAGTGTCAGTCATAATTCCAAGTCATACTGAACGGCTGAGGAAGCCAGAGCCGCCGAGCCCAGAGGAGGGGAGATTAATAGGCTGGCTGCTCAGCATCTGTGTAGACCCTGGAAGAGCATCCCGTGCCTGAGGGAGGGACACGTTCAGCTTGGCCTCTGAGGGTGGAACTCCTAGTCACGATGAGTATTCAAGCTGAGGGCAGATGAACACGTGCAGGGATGTTATAGAAGGGACTATGGTTAAGATTTTTTGGTCCAGCTCTATAGACGTTTCAGTTAATGTCAAATCAGCATGATTAATAGTAAACAATAAATCATGTCTGGAGCTTTCTGAGATTTTATCCAGGATGCTGAATGCATCAGTAGTTTGTTCCTTTTTATTACTGAGCATTACTACACTGTATGAACATACCATATACCAGAATCTATTCATTCTCCTGTTGATGGACATTTGGGCAGTTTTTAGCTATTACGTATAGTGCTGTTATAAGTGTTCTTGTACATGTACATATACATTCTTAAAGAACATCCATCTACATTTCTGGTAGGTATATAGGACATGTATGTGTTTAGCTTTAGTAAATACTGCTAAACAGTTTTCCAGAGTCGTCATACCAATTTGCACTCTCTACCAGAAGTGTACGGGAGCCCTGTGGCTCCACCACCTTGCTGACACGTGGTATTCTGTCTTTTTTCATTTTAGACATTCTTGTGGATGTGCCCCAGCATCAAATTTTATTTTTTTTAAGATTTAATTTTTAATTTATTTTTGGCTGCATTGGGTCTTCGTTGCTGCACGCAGGCTTTCTCTAGTTGCGGTGAGCAGGGGCCACTCTTCGTTGAGGTGCACAGCCTTCTCATTGTGGTGGCTTCTCTTGTTGCGGAGCACGGGCTCTAGGCACACAGGCTTCAGTAGCTGTGGCTCATGAGCTCTAGAGCACAGGCTCAGTAGTTGTGGCTCACGGGCTTAGTTGCTCCGCGGCATGTGGGATCTTCCGGACCAGGGCTCGGAGGACCGGTGTCCCCTGCATTGGCAAGCGGATTCTTAACCACTGCGCCACCAGGGAAGTCCTCAACATCGCATTTTCAAGGCTCTGGTTTTCTCATTGTTTTCGAAAACTCTGAGAACACGGAAGAGCTCCAAAGATACTATCAGTGATACTAACAGACAAACAACTTCAGATGTTACATCACAAATTGCATAAAGTAGTCTACAATAAGACAATCTTTTCTAGTTAAAAAAGAAACGGTAATTCATCTGGCAATCCAGCTTATTAGCTGAATTTCTATAACTTTCTTGTGCAAACAGGGAGAAAAAAAACCCCCAATTTTTAAACATACATTAGTAATATGGTTCAGTCAGAGTAGCCCTGTACATTTCGTAAGTGTCATACCAAACTTTTTTGGGGGGTTAGCGGCAGGGTCAGTCATAATTCCAAGTCATATTGAACGGCTGAGGAAGCCAGAGCCTCCGAGCCCAGAGGAGGGGAGATTAATAGGCTGGCTGCTCAGCATCTGTGTAGACACTGGAAAAGCACCCCGTGCCTGAGGGAGGGACACGTTCAGCCTGGCCTCTGAGGGTGGAACTCCTAGTCACGATGAGTATTCAAGCTGAGGGCAGATGAACACGTTCAGGGATGTTATAGAAGGGACTATGGTTAAGAGTCAGGGCTGCTCGATGCTCTGTGACCCCCTAGAGGGGTGGGAAAGGGAGGGTGGGAGGGAGGCTGAAGAGGGAGGGGATATGGGGACATATGTATGCATATGGCTGATTCACTTTGCTGTACAGCAGAAACTAACAACATTGTAAAGCAATTATACTCCAATAAAGATATATATATAAGAAGAATGTAAACAGTAATTACACTCCTGCAAAAAATCTATCCTATAAAATAAAAACATCAATATATAAAGATAAAAAAAAAAGGAGGGCTCCAATAAGGGATCTACAAAGTTCTCTGCCAAATCCTCTAAGCTTAGGCAAGTAAACACATCCTTTGTATAAAAAATATCTAAATACCCCAAATAATTCTGTGAGGCAATATTGTACACAGTCATGTGAATATGATTCATTTTTTACTATAAATGTATATGACTTACCGTTTAAGAGTTTCTTTTCCTCATGATAGTCTGTACAGTGGTTTAGAAAAAAAGTTAGGTAAGAATATTGTAACATCAGAGAGAAGATCGGTTAATATTATTGAGTTAAAGGTAACAGCCCTCTTCTTGAAGGGCTTTCTTCCGAGGCCTGAGGAGAGAAATAAGGCTGATAAACAGATGGCCTATGCTTTAAGTAAGAAATTTCATCTCTGAAGACTGCAGGTCATTTCTGCAGGCGTTTGTCTCCCATTTCACTGGGCTTTTTCCTCCTTCTTTGGACTTTTTGTTCTAATATCTTGGTTAATTTCTTTAGAAAGCACATAAAGACCCAAGTTTTGTCCTGGTCATCATATTCTAAATGAGTCAAAACTATCCAAAGTTTATTAGATTACACTTTATATATGAAACATACATATTAACCCAAAGAAAGACACCTTATTATCTTTCCTATCTAGGTGAGCAGTTAAAATGATTATTATTACTCCAAATATAAATGGCCAAAATGCTGAAAGTATGTTAAGACTTTCACTTGTATATCAGTGCAATCAATCATTAGGGGTAGAAGCCAGAAAAAAATTTAATGGCTGTTTTCTTTCAGGATGGCAGCCAGCTCACAAATCTATATTATATTTTGATCACCACAAGTTTTATAATCATATGTCAAAATAAAACCCTCAGCAAGTTGCCAGAGTTTAAAAAAAAAACAAAAAGAATGCCAAGCTAACACAAAATATTCAAGTAGTAAACTAAATTGACAGACATTACTTGTTAAGGTGACATCATCTTGTTTTGTAGAAAAAGAAACCAAAGTACGTATATCAAAGCTTTCAAATTTTTTTGTTCTGATTTTCAAACAACCAGAGATCCCATAATTACTACCACCTCACTCACATGCCATAAAAAACCCCTGATTAAGGAGGTCAGATAACCATTCTTTTTATTTTTCCCTTTTTACCGAAATAAGTTCATAGCTGAAAGGGATCTTAACAACATACACCAAATTATCATCCGCTCCCCTCATTTAAGGCTGAAAATCAGAGGTCAGGACTTGAATGAACCCCACAGCTCTTTAGCAGCAAAGCCAAGATTAAACTTCATCTCCCCTGAAACTAAGCGTCATTTTTCTTAACATGCCATTGTGAGAGATAATACTTTCTGAAAAGACACAGGACCTAAAAACCATTTAAATTATGCCTCAAAATGAGCTTTGTTTTTCAACTGCCAGATGAAAATCTAGTCATTAGTTTGCAAGGGATCACTGACGTCCCTGCTTGCTGACTTACTTTCACACAATTTCATCTGTCTTTGCTACTGCAGTTGTGATCGTGTGTTTTATCAATATCTCAGAACAAATAGCAAACTCACAGTAACGTAAGTAAATTAAACTTAGTTTCAGTGTACAACATAGTTGGTAGCTTGATGAATCTCATTTATGATGTAAAACAACTTGTTTTTGTCTAAGAGGCTCAGAGTTTGAAAACTTGTCCCCAGGGAATTTGTTTCTAGGCAAAAAAATATGTCATCTCATATGATTACTTCTTGTCTGCTGTGAATTGATTTGAACCTGTCAGAACTTTATGGATCCTGCTAAGTTATTCATTTTTTTCTGACAGCCAGCTCACAAATCTATATTATATTTTGATCACCACAAGTTTTATAATCATATGTCAAAATAAAACCCTCAGCAAGTTGCCAGAGTTTAAAAAAAAAACAAAAAGAATGCCAAGCTAACACAAAATATTCAAGTAGTAAACTAAATTGACAGACATTACTTGTTAAGGTGACATCATCTTGTTTTGTAGAAAAAGAAACCAAAGTACGTATATCAAAGCTTTCAAATTTTTTTGTTCTGATTTTCAAACAACCAGAGATCCCATAATTACTACCACCTCACTCACATGCCATAAAAAACCCCTGATTAAGGAGGTCAGATAACCATTCTTTTTATTTTTCCCTTTTTACCGAAATAAGTTCATAGCTGAAAGGGATCTTAACAACATACACCAAATTATCATCCGCTCCCCTCATTTAAGGCTGAAAATCAGAGGTCAGGACTTGAATGAACCCCACAGCTCTTTAGCAGCAAAGCCAAGATTAAACTTCATCTCCCCTGAAACTAAGCGTCATTTTTCTTAACATGCCATTGTGAGAGATAATACTTTCTGAAAAGACACAGGACCTAAAAACCATTTAAATTATGCCTCAAAATGAGCTTTGTTTTTCAACTGCCAGATGAAAATCTAGTCATTAGTTTGCAAGGGATCACTGACGTCCCTGCTTGCTGACTTACTTTCACACAATTTCATCTGTCTTTGCTACTGCAGTTGTGATCGTGTGTTTTATCAATATCTCAGAACAAATAGCAAACTCACAGTAACGTAAGTAAATTAAACTTAGTTTCAGTGTACAACATAGTTGGTAGCTTGATGAATCTCATTTATGATGTAAAACAACTTGTTTTTGTCTAAGAGGCTCAGAGTTTGAAAACTTGTCCCCAGGGAATTTGTTTCTAGGCAAAAAAATATGTCATCTCATATGATTACTTCTTGTCTGCTGTGAATTGATTTGAACCTGTCAGAACTTTATGGATCCTGCTAAGTTATTCATTTTTTTCTGAGTCTTTTTTTCTTTAATACAAGAAGTATCAGTAGGAAGAGAACATCTACCTAAATGATCTAAAATATCTTTAAAACTCCACTAGTGTGCTTTTGCAACTCTTTTTGAAAACCGAGTCACTGAAATAAGAGAGGCTATTTTTTTTTTTACTGCCAAGCGCATTTACATCAGAGTTACTCTAGGCACATGAGATACTTTCCTCTCTAACAAGAAATCTAACACTCTGTCTTGATAACTAATTCCATCATTTGGTTGGCTCCATGGCCAAGCAAATTTGCATCTTCTGATCAGAGCCTCTGCTTTCTGGAAAGGTCAGAGTCCTTTAGAAGGCTGGAGCTGTGATCTATCAGCACTCAACTCTTCTTTGGTAAGAGGGCTGGTGACAATTTTTAATTGTGACCCCAATCTAGTTTACCTCTTCTAAGTGGAGCCAAAGAAGGATCCCCTGGGATGGGGAAAGTTAAAAAAACAAGCAAACAAACAAACAAGCAAACAAACCCCGTCTTACTAGTACACTCATTCATTTAACAAATACCTGTTGACCATCATCTTAAATAGGAAACCCTTTGGATAAAAAGTTAGGAAAATACGACTATATGTTCAGTTTGCTTACACATGCGTAAAGATGATTTGGAAGGATACACAATAACATGGTTACCTGCACCTCTGCACAGGAGGGAAAAGGGTAGGTGGGAGACAAAGGTATGACCATGGCACTTCTCATTCTGGAATCATGTGAATGTATTACTGAAAAAATTAAATAAACTAAATTGAAAACTTCAATATGGTCTTTTCAATATGATATGGGAAATGTTTTAAAAGAGATATATAGCAGGTGGTATGGAAGCACAGGGATGAGGGAGGGCATTGCTTCTTGGAATTTGAAAGGACTTCATTGAGGAAATAATATTTTAGCTACATTTTGAAAATATGTATGCATTTGTCAGGAGGCCCTGAACAAAAACATTCTAGGAAGACAAACGTTGCACTTTTATATCTGAATGTCATATTTATCCGTAGCTACATACCCCATCTTCCTTTCTCACTCCAAAAGGCCGATGTCACGTAACCATCAGATAGGAGCTCCGTCTTATTACCAGGGATCTTAGTCACAAAATCCAAAGTGTACCATTCCATGTTCCCTTTACTGCTTTGCCGGGCCAGAAGACTCCCTGGTTCTCTACAATGTGTTTAATAACCACTTTCCTCTAGAAATTCTTCCTCATCTCTAAAGAGAACTAACTCTTCATAACACAACTGAGGCCTAATTCTTGGTTTTGTTTCTGAAGTCATAAACTCATTTATCAAATTCTATAAAATTTAATAATTTATGTATTTCTAAACTATCCTTCTCTGTTACCCTCCGTAATTTATCTTTGTAATTATCTTCTGAATCATCTTCAAATTTTGTACATCTCTCAAACTTCAAGGCCCAGAAGTTTACTCCTTATCCTAGAAGTAGTCTACTAGCAGAATTAAAATAAAGGTATAATAGTTCAAACACATACTCTGAAAAATTCCAGGATTAAGAAGTTCTAAAAGTACCAGAGTATATAGTTACTTATTCCTGGTCAGTTTTTCTCTCCACGATTCATTTAACTAATCACAGCAAATACTGCATTTTTAGAAGTTTGTATTTTCTGTTTTCAAGGCTATCCTTGTCATTTTTTATTCAATTCTCCAATTTATTAGTTATTTTCTACTCTTGTCCTATCCTCAGAGGGATTAACCACTCCTTCCTTATTTGGTATTACCTATACTCAAATATACACATGTTCAAAAATCAAGTAAGACCCGACACGGCCAAATAAATAAATAAATACTTTTTAAAAAACACTTTAAAAACAATCATTTTTCTCTGAAAACAAAACAAATACTAACTTAAACCAAACACTGGCCAGTCACAATCATACAGCAAGACCCACTTCCTGCTCAGGCCTGCATCTGTCCCCTGACCAGGGACTTCTTACCCCCCATTTTTAATTACCTGTCCCTTAGATCTTTCTGGCAGGAATCACTCAGACAGTGGGACCTACAGCACAAAAGCAAATGAAGGCAGCCCGGCTGAGAAAGCACATCTGCTCAGCCAGTAAAGTCCACTTCATCATGACACCCACCCCTTTCTCTCCACTAGTAACTGTCTTGCTTCCCCAGTACTGAGCCTCTGAGCTTGTGTTCTGTCCACCCACTTGAGCCCTGAACTGTCCCCATTTTATCAATGAGGAAACGGTAGCTCCTAGAAGAGGGAACTTTGACTGACTGTACAGAAGCTGACCTCCCAGCTGACAGCCAGCCCACCCAATTAGTGATGCCACTAATACCATCATTTTTAAGAATAAAAAACTAATTCACACATGAGGGTTTCTCCATGTCAGCACCAGGAACATCTGGGGCTGGATGACTCTCCGTCGTGGGAGTGTATCCTGTGCCTTGTAGGGTATTTAGCAGCACTCCGACCTCTCCTCTACCCACGGGAATGCCAGTAGCATCTAGTTCAGCTGTGACAACCAAATCCTCTCCAGACATTGCCAAATGTCCACTGGGGAGCAAACTCAACCCAGGTTAAGAACCACTGGCATATACCAAAGAGAAATAAATTATTTGAAAGAGGATAACTTTAATGAGGTGATTTTCTGCCTTACAAAAGGAAGCACCCAGGTTTTCTCTCAATGGTGGGCTTCTCCTATTAAATAACTGTAGCCTTTAAGGAAGGTACATATACCTACAAGCCCCAGGATCTTCCCTTTTAAACTGAGGGTGTTAGAACAGCTCTAAATCCCTCTCTCACCTCAAAAGTATTCTACTGATCTATGGTTCTAAGTGCTTTACAGTCAGCAAGTGCTTGTGAAAACTAAAAACATAAAGTATTAGAAACCATGATAAAACAATGAGAAATTAAGAAGAAACATTCCTGACACTGGGCTGTGCCATTAGAAAATGTGACTATTTTACAGAATGGCCATCATTAAAAACTGCAAATAACGAATGCTGGAGAGGAGAGGATGTGGGGAAAAGGGAACCCTCCTACACTGTGGGTAGGAATGTAAACTGGTGCAGCCACTATGGAAAAGAGTATGGAGGTTCCTCAGAAAACTAACAGTAGAGCTGCCATATGATCCAGCAATCCCACTCCTGGGCATATATTCAGACAAAACTATAATTCAAAAAGATACATGCACCCCTATGTTCACAGCAGCACTATTCACAATAGCCAAGACGTGGAACCAACCTAAATATCCATCGAGAGATGAGTGGATAAAGAAGATGTGGTACATCTATACAATGGGATATCACTCAGCCATAAAAAAGAATGAAATAATGCCATTTGCAGCAACATGGATGGAGCTAGAGATTATCATACTAAGTGAAGTATGCCAGAACAAGAAAGACAAATACCATATGATGTCACTTATATGTGGAATCTAAAATATGACACAAATGAACCTATCTATGAAACAGAAAAAGACTCATAGAGAACAGACTGGTGGTTGCCAAGGGGGAGGGGGTGGGGGAGGGATGGAGTGGGAGGCTGGGTTTAGCAGATGGAAGCTTTTATATATAGAACTGGATAAACCACAAGGTCCTGCTGTACAGCACAGAGAACTATATTCAATATCCTATAATAAATCATAATGGAAAAGAATATATAACTAAATCACTTTTCTGTACAGCAGAAATTAACACAATATTGTAAATCAACCATATTTCAATAAAAAATATATATATAAAGAAAATGTGACTATTTAAAAAATATATTAAAATTTTAAGAGTACATTTATGATCTGGAACAGTGCTGTCCAGAAGAAATATCATGCAAGCCACAAATATAATTTAAAATTTTCTAATAACCACATTAACAATGTACAGAGAAACAGGTCAAATTAATTTTAATAATATATTTTCTCTTAATGCAACATATCCAGAATCTTGTCATTTCAACATGTAATCAATGTAAAGTTATTAGATATTTTACATTCCTTTTTCATTCTAAGTCTTGAAATGCAGTATTTTACGCTTGTAGCATATCTCAATTTGGAGAGTATTTCCACACTGAATAGCAGCCACATGTTGCCAGTGGCTATAATAATGACAGCAAACGACTAAAAAAAGGGCAAAAAGAACCTTTGTCATCTTTGCCAGAGAATGAAGTGTTCCACATAAATAATCAATAACTGAAGCTCACCTTTTCAAGCAAAGTTTCTCCCTTTATTCATTACTGATATCTTTCTAAAGCACAATACAAACCACAATACTTTTTAAACAAAGGATTATAAAAAACCCACTGATTCTTCTCTTGATAAGGAGCCACTGGTATTATGTGTTTTATATTCTGACACTGTTAGCTCTTCTGTGTTCTTCCCAGATACCACTCCTACCCTAGAAGCCAGTAGATGAATGGAAAACTGTCCTCCCAGGACTGCTCAGCTGTGGGGATGCCTACAAAATGCTATTTCTGGCTCCTCCCTGCACTGGAGCCTGGCAGGTCACCCCACCTAAAAGATGGTGTCAAGGATCTCGTGTTGAAAGAAGCCCATATATGACATTTCTCTTCAGTATATCCATCACCCCCCCAACCCCCTATAAATCCTCATGTCAGCAAGTCTCCACCTACTGTTTCCACTTCGTCTCTGTTCTCATCCTCTATTCCTACTTAATCTGTTTTCATCCTCTATTCCCACTTCGTCTCTGTTTACACCTCTGTTCCCATTTCATCTAGAAGCTGTAGTTGTGGAGTGAACATAGTCTCTAGTTTGCTCCAGTTTACTGCCTGCCCCCTGCTGTCTCAGTATAACTACTAATAGAGGCTCCATTCATTCTCCAATCTGCCCCAGTTTGGACAATTACATGGTCACCCCATCTAATAGTCTCTATCCTTAAGTCTCACGCCAGCAGACTTCAAGGATCAATCTCTGCCTGTAGATGAAAGGCATAGGAGGTACTGTTAACACAACATTCACTTTAATTATCATGAACATTCTTGACACATTAAACCTTTCTCTTTAGTTACTTTGCCCCTTTTATATGATCTACTAGTTCTGGTTAGCTTGGAGTGCAGACTGTATCTTGCTGGATCTTAAGTCTCTACTGTTCCAAAAACGCGATCCATTTACTTGCAGTCAACAACTCTCCTGATTTGTAAAATTCTTCTCTTTGCTTCCTAATGCCTTGCAAGTTCTCTCACATCACTACCTGCTACTGGCCTCATCCTAGCAAAACACTTATAATCCAAAAAGGCTTTACAGTGAAACAGAGATTCATAAACATGTTCTCACATGCCCTGTCAATAATAATGATAATACTTCATTTTTCCCAGAAGCAGAGCCATGGGAAGACACATGCTGATAATTATAGGGACACAAAGGAACAGAAAATGTAAGCAGCCTCAGTATTGTAGGAGCAGAGGAGCAAAGGCAGCCACCGCAGCAATAACCACTTCTACTGCTCCCACCGCCTGTTGCTTCTCATGCATCAGGTGGTTAGCAAACATCATTCAATCCTCACAATGACTTTGGGATGTTTCATTCTTAGACCCCATTTCACGGCTGAGCAAAAACACTCAGATCTGTTAACTGATACTGAAGATCAAACAGCTCATGGGTGTAACCTGAGGTGGAGATGAGATCTGAAGCCATGTTAGTTTCTATGAAACTTGTGCTCTTTCTACGGATCATGCAGCCTCAGGAACCAATCCCAGGGCCAGAGGCAGTGTGGAAAAGGAAACTTTTAATTTATGAATACACAGTCTCTCAGAGTCCATTTCTCATTCTGGATAAGAAATATGTTTGCACTTCCCTGAACCAGGTGGTGAGAAGGAGAAGGAATATTCATTATGGTTTAGTTCTTCACCATTAGGATTTAGTCAGAAATCCCAGTTTCCCCAACCCTTCTGATTTTGGTTTCATAAACCCCCTGCACCGGCAGGCGGACTCTCAACCACCGCGCCACCAGGGAAGCCCGTGTTGTTTGTTGTTGTTAGTCTTAACTACCTTTACTTCATCCTTGTTACTGAATGACTTTAGGTTGTCAGTTGTTTTCCCGCAGAACTTCCAAGACACTGCTCTCTTCGTCTCCTATTGATGTTCTAGTGAATTAGCAGTAGCAGCTAGTAAATTACACTAGTAAATTAGCTGTCAATTTATTAATCACTGGTTTGTTAGTAAACCCATCTCTCTCTGGCTGTTGTCTTTGGTGTTCTGCAGTTTTACCATGAATAGTCTATGTGTGGATTTCTTTTTATTTATCTTGGTTGGGGATTTGCTGAACTTGCTGAATCTGAGATTTGTGATTTACCAATTCTGGAAAAGTCTCAGCCATTCAGAGGTTGTCTCTTCCTCACTCTCACTACTACTTCTTTCTGGAAATCTGATGTCAAGTGTTAGATCTTATTGCTCTACACTCCGCGTCTCTTGCATATTTTTCTATCATTTTGTTTCTATGCACCACGTTCTGTTCAATGTCTGCTGCTCAGTCTGGCAGTTCACTCAACTCTTCTACTACGTCTAAACTCTAACTATTCATGCTATGCACTTTTTTTTTTTTTTTTTCCCAGTACGCACGCCTCTCACTGCTGTGGCCTCTCCCGCCGCGGAGCACAGGCTCCGGACGCGCAGGCTGAGCAGCCATGGCTCACGGGCCCAGCCGCTCCGCCGCACGCGGGATCTTCCCGGACCGGGGCACGAACCCGCGTCCCCTGCATCGGCAGGCGCACTCCCAACCACTGCGCCACCAGGGAAGCCCATGCTATGCACTTTTTAATCTCACCAGCTCCATTTTTCATTTCTAGGAGTTCTATTTTTTTTTCAATTTTACATGATTATTTTAGCAGTCTCTTGCTTTACTCATGTTACCAATTCATTATTTTCCTAATCACTTCGAACATAATTATTTTTATTCATAATTATTTTTATAATTACTTGTATACAAATAACAAAGTCCAAGGGGTGAAATTCTGCTTTTGTTTCTGCTGACTTGCTTCCTCAGGTGTTGTTTAATTTTTCTACTGTACACTAATAACTGGTGATGTGTCCCTGTGGGAATTTTAAGGGCTTTAGGTTGAAAGTTTGTTCCACCATTAAAAATGTGTACATAAATCTGCCAAGCAGGCAGGGAAACCAGTAATGGGAGACCATTTTATTTCTCGGTTTGAGGTTTCTAACACCACATAGGTGGTATATATATATATTTGAATTCCCAACTCTTACGTGGGCAAGACTGTGGTTACAAATTCTCAAATTCTCTTTCCTCTCCTCCATCACCTCATAAACAAGGTCAGGGCAGACTATCCTGACATCTCCCTTTGTTGTTGCACAGATTTCTTTTCAAGCCTTCCCATTTCACTGATCATATAGACTTCAAGAGTCAAGCCATAGGCAGGGATCTCAGCTCCAACTCCCTGCCTTTACAGACCCAAGATCCGGTCTCCCATTTCCTATGTGACCATTAAAATTCCCACGTGGCTCTACGTTCCAAGTATCTGATAAGTGCTTTGGGGAAATGGAGGCATCAGTACTAGCTTATCATCCCGGACTGTTGCTTCTAGCACCCCCCTTTTTTCAAAAAAAATTAAATATCTGAGGACTTCCTTGTGGAATCTGCTCATTTTAAACGGTGTTTGCCGTATTTGATGAAACATTTTGAAGATTATCTGTCTCTCATTTCCAGGGAGGAAGGAAGGAAACCAGAAAAGTCCTTTTATTAATTTCATGTCTCCTATGACACAGAAGCCTAAGGAGCTGGCACACTTTCTGACCACACTGAACGGTATTACAGAGAAGCATAAATGCTTCCGGTACCTTTTTTCAAAAAAAATTAAATATCTGAGGACTTCCTTGTGGAATCTGCTCATTTTAAACAGTGTTTGCCGTATTTGATGAAACATTTTGAAGATTATCTGTCTCTCATTTCCAGGGAGGAAGGAAGGAAACCAGAAAAGTCCTTTTATTAATTTCATGTCTCCTATGACACAGAAGCCTAAGGAGCTGGCACACTTTCTGACCACACTGAACGGTATTACAGAGAAGCATAAATGCTTCCGGTACCTTTAGTACCGGACTGTGTAAACAAGATATGTAATGTTCAGGATGAGGTAAAATTAGTCAGTTTGGAGTTTTCCTTAAGAACATGGCCCCTGCTGGCAGTGAATAGGTGAACTCAGGAGCGATTAAGAGAAGAAAGGGATTTGTTTACAAAAGTAAACTGGTTTGGAAGAACTGCCAGACACTAAAGTTCAAACTAGTTTGTTTTCGGTATACACGCAGACCTCGTTTTATTGTGCTTTGCTTTACTGCACTTCACGGATACTGCATTTTTAAAAATGGAAGGTTTGGGGCAACCCTGCATTGAGCAAGTCTATTGGTGCCATTTTTCCAACCGCATTTGCTCGCTTCATGATTCTAGGGCACGTTTTGGTAATTCTGGTAATATTTCAAAGTTTTTCATCATTATTGTATTTGTTATGGTGATCTGTGAGCAGTGATCTGATGTTACCATTGTAATTATTTTGAGGCACCACAAACTGCACCCACATAAGACTGCAAATTCAATCTATAAATATGTGTGATCTGACTCTTCCATCGACTGGCCATTTCTCCATCTCTCTTCCTCTCCTTGGGCCTCCCTATTCCCTGAGACACAACAATCTGAAATTAGGCCCATTAATATAACCCTACAGTGGCCTCTAAGTGTTCAAGTGAATGGAAGAGTCCCACGACTCTCCCTTTAAATCAAAAACTAGAAATGATTAGGCTTAGTGACGAAGGCATGTCAAAAGCCAAGACAGTCTGAAAGCTAGGCCTCTTCTACCAAACAGTCGGCCAAAGTGTGAATGCAAAGGGAAAGTTCTTGAAGGAAATCAAAAGTGCTACTCCAGGAAAGCAAAACAGCCTTACTGCTGACATGGAGAAAGTTTTAATGATCTGGATAGAAGATTAAACCAGCCACGACATTCCCTTCAGCCAAAGCCTAATTCAGAGCAAGACCCTAATCTCTTCAATTCTATGAAAGGTCGAGAGAGGAGAGGAAGGTACAGAAGAAAAGCATGAAGCTAGCAGAGGTTGGTTCATGAAGTTTAAGGAGAGAAGCCCTCTCTGTAACATAAAAGTTCACAGTGAAGCAGCAAGAGCTGATGTAGAAGCTGTAGCATGTTATCCAGAAGATCTGGCTAAGATAATTAATGAAGGTGGCTACACTAAACAACAGATTTTCAATGTAGATGAAACAGCCTTCTACCGGAAGAAGGTGCCATCTAGGACCTTCATAGCTAGAGAGGAGAAGCCAATGCCTGGCTTCAATGCTTCAAAGGACAGGCTGACTGTCTTGTTAGGGGCTGATGCAGCTGGTGGCTTGAAGTTGAAGCCAGTGCTCATCTACCATTCTACAAATACTAGGGTCCTTAAGAATTATTCTAAATCTACTCTACCTGTGCTCTATAAGTGGAACAACAAAGCCTGGATGGTAGTACATCTGCTTGCAACATAGTTTACTGAATACTTGAAGCCTGATGTTGAGACCTGCTGCTCAGAAAAAAAATATTCTTTTCAAAATATTACTGCTCACTGACAATGCACCTGGTCACCCAGGATGTCTGATGGAGATGTTCAATGAGATTCATGTTGTTTTCAGGCCTGCTGACAGGACATCCATTCTGCGCCCTGTGGATCAAGGAGTTATTTAGACTTTCAAGTCTTATTATTTAAAAAATACATTTTGTAAGGCTATAGCTGCCACAGATAGTGACTCCTCTGATGGATCTGGGCAAAGTCAATTGAAAACCTTCTGGAAAAGTGTCACTATTCTAGATGCCATCAAGAACATTCCTGACTCATGGGAACAGGTCAAAATATCAACATTGACAGGAGATTGGAAGAAGCTGATTCTAACCCTCCTGGATGACTTTGAGGGGTTCAAGACTTCAGTGGAGGAAGTAACTGCAGTCATGGTCGAAAGAGCAAGAGAACTGGAATTAGAGGTGGAGCCTGAAGATGTGACTGACTTGCTACAATCTCATGATAAAACTTGAACAGATGAGGAGTTGCTTCTTATGGCTGAGCAAAGAGATGGAATCTACTCCTGGTGCAGATGCTGTCAAGATTGTTGAAATGACAACAAAGAATTTAGAATACTACAGAAACTTAGCTGATAAAGCAGCAGCTGCATTTGAGAGGACTGACTGATTTTGAAAGAAGCTCTACTGTGGGTAAAATGCTACCAAACAGGTCTGCATTCTATAGAAAAATCGTCACGAAAGGAAGAACCAATCAACATGGCAAACTTCACTGCTGTCTTATCTTAAGAAGCTGCCACGGCCACCCCAGTTTCAGCAGCCACCACCCTGCTCAGTCAGCAGCCATCAGCATCAAGGCAAGACCCTCACCAGCAAAAAGATTATGACTCTCTGAAGGCTCGGATGATGGTTAGCTTTTCTCAGTAACAAAGTGTCTCTAAATTAAGGTATGTACATTGCTTTTTCAGACATACTGCTATTGCACATTTAATAGACTGGAGTGGAGTGTAAACATAACTTTTATGTGCACTGGGAAACCAAAAAATTCATGTGACTTGCTTTATTGCAACATTTGCTTTAGAGCAGTGGTCTGGAACTGAACCTGCAATACTTCCGAAGTATGCCTGTATGCATGTACTGCTTATTTGTTTTATAGCAATAGGAAGAAGAAATCCTTTTTGAGCCTCTGTTACATTCATGCTAATTTACTCACATTAATTCTTAGCCCTATGAATCTGTGTACAGATGAAAAAACTTGAGGCTCAGAGACAGAAACTGCCATCTTTATGGCACAGCCAATAGGCCATGGAGCTAGGGTTCAAATCTAGGTATGCCTGTGCTATTTCTATACAGCTGACACAGGCCTCTAACAATAAGGCCTTGAAATACAAAACTCACTGAACTAAATAAATAGTAGCAGAGTCAGCTCAAACAAGCCAATGTATTCCTAATTTGGATGTCAAAATCAGGAGTTGTTCAAAAGAAACGACTCCGTTCCACCTACAGTAAAGGATTTAAGCAAAGTACTCCTGCTACTCCAATTGCCTGTCTAAACTTTTCAAAGGGCGCTCTTCCAAAAGAAGCTTAGGAGGAAAGAGATGATCTCCAACACCATGCTGATTGTAGAGTGGCAGTTTGGAAGGTAAGGGAAAGAAACCGTTTTTTTGTTTGTTTGTTTTGTTTTTTTAACATTATTTATTTATTTGGCTGCACCAGGTCTTAGTTGCAGCATGTGGGATCTTCGTTCCAGTGTTTGGGATCTTCAGTTGCGGCACGCGGGATCTCAGTTGCGGCATGCGTGCGGGATCTAGTTCCCTGACCAGGGATCGAACCCAGGCCCCCCTGCATTGGGAGCACAGAGTCTTAACTGCTGGACCACCAGGGAAGTCCCAAGCAATCGGTTTTTTTAAAAGTACTTTAAAATCAGTTTTTATGGTAAAGAGTCAAGGAGTGGAAAAGTTCAAAGCAAATGGGAGACAAAGCTGAGAGGGGAAATTTTACTGTATAACTTTCTATATTTTCTGATTTTTGAGTCATGTGAATACAATTACATATTCAAAAAATTAAATTTTAGGAAACTAGTCTAAAAGTCACCTCTAACCAACTGTTCGAGCTACTCTATGTAACAAGAGAATAAAAGACTAATGAAAACTAAGTAAATAAAGTTCTTTCACTTCCATTATGCTTATTCTCCACACTGTGAATGTTCTCTCAGAACATGCCAGATTTTTAAGGTAAAGTCATTGTTTCATTCTAAAGAACTGAAGTAAAATCTTTACAGTGGCTAGAACAGGAGGCCAGTGAAATGAGAACAATTTAGTGATTTCTTTAAATCTATTTGCTGAAATCCACCTAAAAGACAGTCCATGTGTATCACACCTCAATGCCAGGTTAGCCCTGGCTCCACGTACCTTTAGGAAAAGCAGGTTTAACGGCCATCCTGCCAACCAGGCATTCTTTCAGCATGGATTCATAGTTGACCCAACGATGAACCTGGTGTGGGAGAAAAATAGCAGAAAAGCAACATGACTCTAACTCCATGAGATGCCCTAATTTTTTTCTGATGAAAACTAAATATTCTTACATGGCTCTGAAAAACTAAGAAGCAGATTCAATTAGCCAACAAGGGAGTGACAAAATGGGAGCATATATAGGGACTTTAGAACAATGTTCTCAAAGTGTTGTCTACAGACCTCTGGAGGTTCCTGATGCCCTTTCAGATACCCACGAGGTCTCGATTAGTTTCATAATAATACTAAGATGTTATCTGCCTTTTTCATTGTATTGACATTTGCAGTGATGTTGAAATAGCAATGGTGGGTAAACCAGTTTGCATCTTAGCACAAATCAAGGCAGCGGTCTCAATCATTACATTGCTTACCACCACAGACCCACGGCGCTGGAGGGAGTTGGCTTCATTTAAGAATATCCTTCATGAAGTAGAAAAAATTAATTTTCTGAAACCTCAACCCTTGGTTATAGGTCTTTTCTATATGCTGTGTGACAAAATGGGAAGTTCTCAAAAACACTTCTGCTGCTAAGTGAGACGGTTGCTGCGAGGAAAAACACTTAGGCAACTGTTTGATTTGCCTGTTAAACTGTGCTTTTTCTTGAAAGGCTGTTTATCCATAAAAGAAAAAGAATGACCTATAAACTAGTTACTCAGACTTGGGTATCTGATAGACATTTTCTTCTAAATGAACAAAGTGAGACTGTCACTTCAAGGGAAACAACTGACAGTATTTGTTGCCAGAATTACTAGTGGGAATGAAATTTAAACAACCTTTCTGGAGGGCATCTTCTCAATATATATTAAAAGCCTTAAAATATGCAGCTCTTCCCCTCAGTAATTCAGGAAGTTACCTGAGAAAATATCTGCATATACACAAAGATGCAGGCACCAGGACACTCATCGTAGCACTAGTTATATTAGCAAAATATTGGGAACAATCTAAAAGTCCAATTGTAAAAGACCAGTAAAGGAAAACCAGAATATATTATCCCATAAATGCTATATAATCACTAAATAATCAGGTCAAAGAATACTGATACCAGAATCTTTATGTATGTTCCTGAGTAAATAAATATACACTAAAATAGCAAATATGTAAAAAATATATATGTAATTATAAATGCACACTAATATAAATTGAAATTTTATTTGCCAAATAGTTATGGAGTCTCCAGTAATGTGTAAAGCACCATCTCTGGTGCTATGGGGTGGGGTAGAATTTTAACAGATAGATGAAGGAGAAGGATATTCAGAGAGACAAAGGTATGGGGTTTGTCAGTCATGGAACTGGTGATTTGCTCAAAGCACTTCAGTTCCAAAGCAAGTTGCATGTTGAGAATATTTACCTTGATGACATTATTTTTAGGCCCTCAAATGCCAGACTAATGACTTTGAATTCCTTACACTGTCATTGGTGAGCCTCTGAAACTTGTAGAGCAAGGTGCTAAGACGACTGTCTTTAAGAATATTATTCTAGCTGTCATGTTATCTAAATTGGTACTGAAGGTAAAGATACCGGGACAGTATGAAAATATGAGGACCAGAGAGGGTGATGCCAACTTGACCTAAGGCAGTGGGAGGAGAGAAAAGGTGCAATGTTTAAAGACAGCATCGCAGACCTTCACCAGGGACTCGATGCTGAGGCACATCTGTTACCGAGACTGCTGCCCCAGAGCCATACTGCCGCCCCTCCCTCAGACGGAAACTAACTGCCCTTATCGAGTGTCAGGCCCAAATACAAACGGAGGAAGCTGCTCCTAAAGAAATTTCTAAACAACTGGTTCGAACTAACTAGGCCCCAAATGGCAGAAGACCTAAACTCCAGTGGACCTTGAGCCTCATTATGCACTCGCTGTAATGCACTAGCGTGCTACAAGTGACACACCCCGCAGCGCCGTGACAGCCGGCGACTGCCGTGACGACAACCAGAAGAGCCCAAAAAAGGACTGCAAAGGAGCGCTGCCTCAGTTCCCGGTCCCAAGCACACCCCCCGCCCTCGGATAAGTCATGAATATCCCTCCCACTCTTTACTCAATTCCCTCCATTTTACCCCAACCCTCCTATATATATGGTGTCTCGGCCTGAGTCAGGCTGAGAAGTCGATCTGCGAACTAGCTCTTGCTTCTCCCTTCTTTGGCCACCGAATAAAGCTTGTGCTGTTCCAGTCTCAGCACTGGTTTTGTTACTGGCTATACGAATCCAAGCAGAAAAAGAACCTCCCAGGCTGAGACAAGGGATCTCGACCTGGGCCAAGACCCTGGCACAGGTCCAGGTGACCACTTCAATAACACAATGAGAGAAGGCAAAGATTACTCAAGTGGTTTCAAGTTCCCATTTCCAGAAACAGGAAACGGTAGAAAAAACCAAGGGAAGAAGATGAGTTGATATTATTTGAGGGCACACTGAGTTCAACTGCCAACAGGTTTTCAAACTGCCCATCAGCCAACTGGAAATACGAAACGAGAAGTCAGAAGCGAGATCAAAACTAGAGACAGAAGTCGGACAATAAAGAGATTACTTAATATTCTTTGTACAACTCAAATACTAGATATTAAAGATAGAAGAAGCTTCACCACTGTTTCTAGAATTTTATAAAGTTGTTTACTTCTGTGGTGAGCAAAAGTCATAAATAAACATCACTGGTCTTATTAAAGCCAAGGGGAATGCAGCAATCTGGTAACTCAAGTGAGGACAAAGAGTGTAGCCTGACATTTCCGTAATCAAAGGATGATGCAGCCATAAAGCCACCAAGCCACTGCAGCCGCCCCCTATGGTGTGGCCTAAGAGGAATTCAGGATGGAGAAAAAGAGGATACTGGCCCTAGAGAGTTAAGGTGCATATTAAAGGAACAATTTCAACAAGCCCAGACTCTTGCATCTTCCCATACACAGAGAAGCACTAAAATAATTAACTGAGATGCCTGCTTTTTGTGATTAGTAGTAATGTTTTGATGTTCTACTACATGTTTTTTCCCAGCAAAAGCTCCTATATGTCCTGGTTTCTCCCTTACCTCTTTGGAACAGAGCTCAGAGCTATCCAAGAGGCTGTTTCAGGACTACAGTCCTCAGTAACACCTCAAATAAAACATATTTCTCAACTTTTAGGTGGTGCATTTTTTTTTGGTCCACAGAAGTATTGTTGAAACTGCTAAAGAATTTAACAATATAGCAGTTCTTGTGACTTCCCCAAAACAAGCTTATTTCAATAAGGTCCATATAATTGCACAACACTAAGAAATATGAATAGGACTAGATGTTACCGGAAATTCTTCTTGTGGAAGAGCACATTCAGCATCAAGAGGTCATAGGTGCCAGCGAAAAACTGGTACTTGCCATCTTGCCTCTTCAAGGACTAAATCACTAGCCACTGCAGCTTGCTGACCTTCACCACCCCCTGAAAGGAGTGCAGCAGGGTGGAGACCAGGAATGACACACTCTGTACTCTGGGAAAAACTGGCAGAACAGGGCTTCGGAGAGTTAGATGTTTCCAGGAGATGATTTTATGAGCTCAAATTCCTGCATCTTCTCATATCTAGAAAAGCACTAAGATCATTTAAGGTGACATCTGCCCCTCGTAACTAGCAGTAAGCATCTGCCAAGACGTGTGCTTGACTCTACGTACCCCTCTTCACTAAAATCATACGATACTGACCTCTCCCTCTCGCTCTCGGGAGCAGTTTCTCAGAGCTCTCTGAGATGCTGTCTCCCAAGCTATAGCCCTCATTTCGCCCCAAATAAAACTTAACTCACAACTCTCACACTGTGAATTTTTTTTTCAGTTGACACAGGACAGATAGAAGTATGGTAGACAAGTTTTCCGGCAAACATTCCCAAACTTTCTATTTGGCTTGCACTGCTAGCCAATAACAAATATCAAATGACAACGGGAATTTAAATCAGCAATAAGGACCTCCCAAGGAGAATCCTAGTATCACCAATGGGTAAAAATGACTTTTCTCCAACCCAGGAAAAACATGAACAGCAAATGAGATTCGGTTATTTAAGCAGATGCATGTAAGTACATTAAAGTACAAAACAAATTATATTTCTGGTATCCTGGTCAAAAAATAAATCCTACAACGGATGAGAAGGTAAGAGGAACAGAAATCAAATTTCATTTGCTCAGAACGCAGCTCTAAAAATAACCCAGTCTGATTCAGGTATCTCAGATGGTAAAAACCCAGTACTACAACATGGTTAATCATCGCTAAAATACAAAATAAAGCATTTGTGAGACAAAGGCAAATTTCTATTCTTTTCAAGACAGTTGTTTCAAAATAGCAGTTCAGCCAACTGATAGTAATTATCATATTCTCCATGATTTTTAAACAGTATAAGAGCTAATCATTGTTTTCAATAAATATAAGGGGGAAAAGTGACTAATTTAAATATCTTTTGACACATACTACAGAATCTCTGCTATCTCTAGGAAAAATATGTTTTCTATTCATTAATGATCTTTCTACATAATATGCAGACTTAGTACAGCAAGACAGGCTGACTATGTAACAATCCCCAAATAAGCAAAGACGCTAAGGGACTTGTTATCTCCTCTAATGGTCACTGCCTCCTATAAGTCAGTCATCACCATTATCAAAACTGATCAAAACTGAGTAAACAGTTGCCAGCAGAAGAGCAGCAAACACTTAAGAGTAAACTCCCAGGGCTTCCCTGGTGGCGCAGTGGTTGAGAGTCCGCCTGCCGATGCAGGGGAACCGGGTTCGCGCCCCGGTCCGGGAAGATCCCACATTCCACGGAGCGGCTGGGCCCGTGAGCCGTGGCCGCTGCGCCTAAAAAAAAAAAAAAAAAAGAGTAAACTCCCAGATACAGATCTGAGAGCAACTCTAAAATGTTAGTAAAATAATTCAAAGGCAAGTTAAATGAACAGTTGTTACTTATGAGCATCTTCCCACACTTCAAAATTCAAGCCACACATCTGAAATGTACGCCACTCTTTTCTTTCTTTCTACCACCGTCGCACTGCTGAACCTAAGAGCACTCGCCCACTGTGATGGAAGATCACTTTCAGCACCTTACCTGATCAAAAAGGTCAGTGCCATCTGATCCTGCTGTTCTCATAAGTTCCTCTTCTCCGCCAGGATGATACTCCATATACGGGCTGACATTATAAACAAACCCTACATCAAATAAGGAGAAACGACACCCTAAATGAACTTCTTACAAACTGTACAAATTAGAAATCGAAGTTTCAATACATTTTTCCAAATACATTCCATTTAACAACCATTATTTAGAAGTATTAATAACACGAGGGGTCTGAGATTTCACCACACTTGCAAGCTAACAAGTTAGCCTGCCAGTTTCATGGGTCCTGACAGAAAACAAGAGACTCCCAGGTTAGAAACAAAGGAGGGCTTCCCTGGTGGCGCAGTGGTTGCGCGTCCGCCTGCCGATGCAGGGGAACCGGGTTCGTGCCCCGGTCTGGGAGGATCCCACATGCCGCGGAGCGGCTGGGCCCGTGAGCCGTGGCCGCTGCGCCTGCGCGGACGGAGCCTGTGCCCCGCAACGGGAGAGGCCACAACAGTGAGAGGCCCGCGTACCGCAAAAAAAAAAAAAAAGGAGAACTTAGTACTTACATCAGTAGTGGTAACCTTTTCTAATGGGCAGTAAATACACCTGGCCCTTTGCTCTGGAGGAAGACATGATCTCTACTATACTGAACAGTAAGCAAAGCTGTCCTTTGCTCTAGAGGGAGACACTAGCTCTACCATCTAAGGTTGTTCACCACGCAAACATCCCTGAAAAGACTGCCTAGAACAACGACAGTCGGCACGTCTGCTCGCAAGCTATGCAGGTGTGCCGAGACCTATAGAGAACTGCCTCCTAACGCAAAGAAATAATGAAACACCTAAATAAATAATTTTTAACAGTTCTCTCTCCCCCCACCTCTCTCTCTCATATTACCACTTCATCGTCCTCTACTGCCCTGGCAGGAGAATCTGATGAAAAAGAATGGAGCTGTCATCCATAAGTTGATCGTCTCAGCAAAGGCTGACACGGTGACTGGGCCACTGAGGCACGGTCTGCGAAAGCAAACACAATTCTTTTCCGCGGTTGCCCAAGGAACCAAGATTATTGTTTAGATCCTAATAATCCTTTCATCTTCCCCAATATTTACTTTACCTGTTCATATATTTAACTATGTTTTTATCTTTTAAGAAGAAGGAACAGGGAACAAGAAATACAGGAGAATAGCTCAATGAATAGCCTTCCCAAGGAAGTGAATTCCTTTTTAGTCCTTCACTTGTAGTACACTAGAGAGCAGACAAATCCAGCCCTCAAGACTCCTCATGAGTGCAAGGAGGACAACTGGTTTTCTTATATCCAGGACTCTTCCTTCTTTATGTAATGACTTCCATGAATTTAAATAACCTCAGATAATTTAAAATGTTCATCCTATACAATAATCTTGGAAGGAAAGTAGTTGAATTTCAGACTCAAGAAAGGTACTGTAATTTTTCCCCCAGTTTAATTTTGGAAAATAACCAAGCAGTCCAGGTTTCTTTATAAAATTGCTTAAAGGCAATTCACAAAAAGAAGTAAATTCACAAAATCTCTCTTCCAGCAGTCCTCCAAAAAAGTCAGGAAAAGAAAAGAAAAAAAAAAAAAAAACAACTGGCAGAGTTCCCCTATCTCTCCTTCCCCATCCACCTTTCCCTGCCAAATTTACAAGGAATTTTTGCTATTGTTTAATGCTCCAAATTCCACAGACCACAAATGTCTGAAGTAATGATTAGGATCAGAATTTTTCCCAATAGGCTTTTAAAGATAGAGAATGCATTCCAAACCAAAGAATTCCAAACTTTCTCTGCAACCAAACCTTGACTTGGGTTCTAGAGTTTCTCAGGAACATGAAATCTATAACACACAATCATCTAACTTTCTGTGATGGAATCCCATGTATTTCAGCAACCAGTGGGAGGATGACCAGGCAGCTTAACAACTACCCCTGATCACCAGAGAAAGCCTGAGACATCCCACGGGTGTTCTCCGCTGCCTGCCAATCCTTTAGATCAACCCTTGTCCTCTCATATCTTCCTTCTGATGGACTAGGATCACTCTGGACCCAAAGAACTTCCCATCCTCTTCAAATGCACGACACCAGGAATGCCTATAAAATCCCTCACTTTAAGGAAATTAGGATTGTTAGTGTCTCAGCCCAAGAAATGTTAGCTCCAACCACACTTGGCAGTGTCAGTAATTTGCTAATTATGAGACTTTAAAGCCAGCCCCAAGATGCAACAGGTGCATTCCCTCTGGTCCAGAGGCTCGCTATTCCCTTTTTCTTCCTCCCCTATCCCCTTCCTTTTTACCTTTTCAAAAGCATTTCCTAACAACTAAAATTTGCACCACTGAGTGTAGCCGAAGAAAACAAGAACCTAGCTTTATGCTTTTCCCTGATGCTTTACTGTATTCTATTTGTACGATACATGGCTTTTAAATTTATTTATTTATTTATTTTTGGCTGTGTTGGGTCTTCGTTTCTGTGCAAGGGCTCTCTCTAGTTGCAGCGAGCGGGGGCCACTCTTCGTCACGGTGTGCAGGCCTCTCACTGTTGTGGCCTCTCTTGTTGCGGAGCACAGGCTCCAGATGCGCAGGCTCAGTAGTTGTGGCTCACTGGCCTAGCTGCTCTGCGGCATGTGGGATCCTCCCAGACCAGGGCTTGAACCTGTGTCCCCTGCATTGGCAGGCAGATTCTCAACCACTGAGCCACCAGGGAAGCCCCGATACATGGCTTTTAGATAGTAATTTCTCACGTGCAAGTTTCCAGCCTCCTATGAGTTCTTACCACCTGATTTTTAGAAACTAATTTTACAACGTTCCAAATTTTGCAGTGATGCAATTAACTTCTTCCTAAAGCTCTAATTGCTCAGGTGTGGCAGATCTGCACAACTGATTGCCCATTAAATATAAACAAATAGTATTTATGAACCAACAGACATAATCTTAATTTGATGCTAGGCTATTAATAAATTCTGCAGAACCTAAATGTTAATAATGACATTAAGAACAAAAATGGGCAGGAATGGATTCATGAAACATCAATCCTAAATGGTGCAAAACTAGGCTGAGACCAAGATCCTCTGGTCACAGCCCAACTGCTGCTTTTAGATCATTTACATGGATGACTTTCAGTGGTAGAGGGGGACTTAGGGAGGATACCTACCTACCTACCCATCTATCTATCCCCTCCTTTGTGCTTATATTTTATTTTTTGCAGTTTTTTTTTTTAACTCTAACCAGGAGTAGATACAAGAAAAGGATTGACTGAGTACTGTGACGAAAAGCAACTTAGTTTCACAATAGGTACATACACCAAATCATAATGTTATACACCATAAGCTTATACCACGTTATAGGTCAATTATATCTCAATGAAACTGGGGGGAAAAAAAGAGGAGGAGCAACTTACTGAAACCAAAATACAGCAGTTCTATTAAGAATATATACTCTAGTGTTTAAATATCGATACATTATTTTAAAATGCCCTAGCAATATTCAGAGGTATATTTTATAGCTAATTCATCCTAGCAGAGCTGCAGTGCAATTGAAAGCACACAGTCAGAACAACAGCTACACTGAGCTCTCTAGGCAATGTACTGGTAGAACCTGTTCTAATATTTTCACACTAAATTATCTTGCTTCTGTTATATGTCTAGAACTCTGAGTTCTCCAATAAGTTCCTAGAATAAAAATCAGACACATCAAAATTACCAATTCAATCACAGAATGACAGTCTTAAAGCTGGGAGAATTCCACAGGCAATTTTTAGTCTGATCTTGCATCCAGTACAGGATTCACCTCTACAGGACGTATAGACAGCATGTGCACACAGCATATAGGATCATCCAGCATCTGCTTGGATCCATCCAGTACCAACGTCTAGTTTAAAACTGCTTGTTGAAAAGCTTAGTTCAAGGATCAATATCATTTCAGGTACAACCAGAAAACTAATGTTGCCATTTTACACGCAAAGAACTCTTCCATCTTGGCAAACGCTGCCTCTGGTTTTTCACGTATATTTTTATTTGTTGTAATTTAAACCCCAACTGCTACTGATAAAGACTATGGGCATCTTACAGTAATATATTAACTTTAAGTTTGCGTAAGTTTGTGCGTACAAATTTTAAAAACACACACTAAAACGTGTAAAAGAAAAGAAAATATACCAGTTGCCTAGCCTAGCTAACAGTGTTACCATGATTGAGCCATTAAACGTGGTCCTGAACTTCCCAGCGGCTAAGGCCAAAGGAGATACTAGTTACAGTGGTCTCATTACCTGATCCCAAAAAGTATTAAAAGGGAACAACAAACAAACAAACAGAGACTCATTGGTTCTTTAAAGGCACAAGACTCCCTTCGAGTTTTTGATATTGATATTGCAAAGATTTGAGTCGTCCCCATACAGGGGCCGTGAACCACATAATATATAGTACAATTTAACAACATGCAGAAACATTCTTCAGGTAGCATTCCTCCCAGCCTCTCCAGCCTCAGGTAACCACAAGGTACTTTCTGTCTCTAGATTTATATATTTCGGGCATTTCACATAAATGGAATCACACAATTTGTGGTCTCTTGTGTTTGCCTTCTCTCACTTAGTACACTATTTTCAAGGTTCATCCATGGTGTTGCAAGTATCAGTACCTCATTCCTTTTTCCAGCCGAATAATATTTCATGTATGGATGGGCTACATTTTAGTTATCCATCCATCAGCTCGGGGACATACAGGCTGTTTCCACTTTTTAGCTTTTATGAATAATGATGCTAGGAACATTTGTGCACATGGCTTTGTGTGGGCATATATTTGTATTTCTGTTGAGTATATACCAAGGAGTGAACTTCCTGGGTCATACAGCAATCTCTGTTTAACCTTGTGAGGAACTGTTTTCCATTCTCTGCAGCAATATGTGAAGGTTCCAATTCCAGGCCGCTCTTTCTTTAGTCACTACCCCAGCTCCCTAGAGAGGAAAAGCCTTTTGCCACCTGTGGAACCTGAGTCACACCTCATACCTCAGATAACTGAACTCAGAACTGGATTGCAGCATGACCCAAACAATTCTCAACCCCCAGCTCTAGACGACACAGCACGATGGAAGACTCAAGTGGACCTATTAGATCTATTAATCTAGCTCCCAGATGGGGCTCCCACAATTTTTCAGGTTAGGTACCCATACATGTGAATCCTAATCGCCCACCAATAAGGAGGGAAGGGCATCCCCATGGTTCAGGCCACACACCCACTACCTAGTAATTCTTCACTTTTTCTTTGTTCTATGTTGTAAGTCAGAGAGTTTCAAAGTATGGTCCAGGGGCTCCCGCAAAGCTCAAGACTCTTTTGGTGGTCCAAGGCCAAAACATTTTCATAGCAATACTAAGATGCTGCCTGCCTTTTTAAAAAAATTCTTTCACAAGTGTATAAGATTAAATGCAGAAGGTGATATGAGAATACGGTTGTTATCTATTAAGCCACACATTAAAGATATTTGCCAACATGGAAAACAATGTCACTTTCTATGTTTTGTTTTGGAAAATATAGTTATTTTTCATGAAAATATTATTATTTATGATAACATACAGTGAGTTTATTTTTAAATCAATTTTTAAAATTCTTTCAATTTCTCAATTTTAATTTCTGAAGGGTAAATATCAATAGATATGACCATCATAAATAAAAGTTCTTTGGGGTCCTCAGTAATTTTTAAAGGAGTAAAGGGATCTTAAAACCAAAAAGTTTGAGAACTACTGCTATAAGTAAAAGTGGTATTTTTATAATTAGCTTTTAAAATAATTTGTTTTAAAATTCAAACACAAATGTAACTCCAAAGCCCCACATTACATTAATTCAACAAAAGTTTATTTCATGTCTATCATGTGTATACAAAGTATTATGCTACTATACTGCAGTGTTCCTGTTTATTTCACTAATCACCACTGTTCATTTTGTTGGCTCTACTACAATAAATGAAGGAAAAGTGTGTGCTCACATAGTAAAATCATGGCATATTTCACTGTATTCAAATACACAGGTCCATTTTTGCAAGTACTGTGACTACTTTGCCATCTTGTGTTCAGTAAAGAAACTGCATATTGTTTTCATTATTTTACGTCTGATGTTTATCTAGTTCTAACAACTGCTGGGAAGAGGGTGTTGAAATACACAACAATGGTTATGGATTTGAATTTTTTCTTTCAATTCTATTAATGTTTGCTTCATGTATTTTTTTTTTTTTTTTTTTTTTTTTGTGGCATGCGGGCCTTCCTCTGTTG
>NC_041224.1:4566497-4573566 GCF_002837175.3 Physeter macrocephalus | reverse complement strand
GCTGTGGCCTCTCCCGTTGCGGAGCACAGGCTCCGGACGCGCAGGCTCAGCGGCCATGGCTCACGGGCCCAGCCGCTCCGCGGCACGTGGGATCCTCCAAGACCGGGGCGCGAACCCAGTTCCCCTGCATCGGCAGGCGGACGCGCAACCACTGCGCCACCAGGGAAGCCCTGCTTCATGTATTTTGAAGCTTTGTTATCAGGCATAAACAGTCTTCCTAATGACCCTTTCAACATTATAAAATGTCTTTATCTCTAGTAAGAGTCTTTTCTTTGGTAATAGCTTATCTGCTATTAATATAGCCCAATCTTACTATATTTACTGGTTTTGGGTTTTTTTTTGGCTATGCCACGCGCCTTGCGGGATCTTAGTTCCCCGACCAAGGATTGAACCCAGGCCCAGGGCAGGGAAAGCACCAAGTCCGAACCACTGGACCACCAGGGAATTCCCTATATTTACTATTTAGATAGTATACTTTTTCCTACACGTTTTCAACCTGTGTCTTTATATTTAATGTGTATCTCTCACAGATATCCCGTAGTTAGGTCTTGATACATATACACACACAGAAAATCTCTTATCTTTCAATTAGAATAACTGGTCCATTTACACTTAAATTAGTTACTGATGTGATTGAATTCAGAGCTACCATCTTATTAGTCTCCCTCCTCAGCCCCAAGTTTTCATTTTTCTTTTTTTTTTCCTCCAAGTTTTCTGTTTGTGTCTCTATTCCTCTTTCCCTGACTTCTTTTGGGCTAACCAAATATTTTTTGAAATTTTCATTTTATCTATTGGCTTTTTAGTGTACCTATTTGCATTATATTTTAAGCGACTGTTCTACATCCCTAAGTTTAAACAGTCTACTTGCGTTAATGTTGTACCCCTTCACATGTAATGTAAGAACAATTTACCACCCTCCATCCCTGATACTTTATGTAACCCCACAATACAATGTTACAGTTTTGCTTTAGAAAGTCATGAATTTTTTAAAAGAGGGAAAAAAGTAATCCTGTCTCTTTCCTCACATATTTACTAGTTCCTAAATATCTGAGTTTCCATCTGGTATCATTACCCTTTAACCTGATGGATTTCCTTTAGAGCTCCTTGTAGTATAGGTCTGCTGATACTAAATGCATAGTTTTTGTTTATCCAAAAAACTCTTTATTTCATCTGCATCCTTAAAGTATCTTTAATGATACAGAATTTAGAGTTGATGGTGTTATTTTATTCTCTTCAGCAGTCCTTTTTATAGCGTCCAGGTGTTTTTCTCCTGGCTGTTCTCAAGATGTTATCTTTGGCTTTCGGCCGTCTGAATATCATATGCCCCTATGTGATTTTCTTTGCATTGATCATGTGTGGATTTGCTAAGCTTTTGAATTGACAATTTTATGTCTTTCACCAAATTTGGAAAATTTTTGGCTAATATTTCTTCAAATATTTTTCTGTTCCATTCTGCCATTCTTCTCCTTCTGGAATTCCAAATAAATATATATTAGACATTTTTATTTTATCCCAGAGGTCCCTGAGCCTCCATTCATTTTACTTTGGGTCATTTTCCTCTCTGTTCCACAGATAATTTCTATTAATCTATCTGCAAGTTCACTAAGCGTCCTTTTTGTTAGGTCCAATTTGCTATTAGGCCCATTTGGTAAAATGTTTTACTTCATATATTGTATTTCTCAGTTCTACATTCCCATTTTTTATAGTCTCCTATTTGTTCATTCATTATGAACAATGATGAGATTTCCTATTTGTTCATTCATTATATATCTATGTTTCTCTACTTCCTTGAGTATTGCTGTAATAGGTGCTTTAAAATCCTTGTGAACTAAATTCAACATCTGGATCATCACTGGGTCAGTCTCTAACAACTGCCTTTTCTCTTGAGCATGTCTAGAAACTCTGGATTATATTCTGGCCACTGTAAATAGTATGTTGTAGAAGTTCTGGATTCTGTTACATTCCTCCAAAGAGTACTGACTGTTTTAGTAGGCAATTAACTTGACTGGACTCAAACTCTAAACTCTGCTTCCCCTTTGGGGGAATGAAAATTAAAACCTCCATTCAATCCTTTTAGCCTGAGTTAGGCTGCCTAGAGTTTGTCCGTATGCAAGATTTAGACACTTTATATCCCTCCCTGGATCTCTTTTTCTGGATTTTCTTCCTCATTTTTCAGTTAGTACAAATGCCCCAAACTCTTCTGTCATCTAGTTCTTCAACTCAAGACTGAGAGTCTCCGTCTGAATTTTAGCCACCCTTCACAGTACCAACTTGGGCATGACCTCAAGTCAAATGCCACAGGAAAAGGCAATTCACCCAGCGACAGTTCCTTCTTCTAAATATAGATGACCCTTATCCTCTAGTTTCTGTCTGCTTTTGGTTGCTCACCAGTGTTTTTAGATAGTTTTTTTTTTTTTAAATATGTTGTCCTCAATTTATAGTCAGTATTTGCTGGAGTTTTAGTCCAAAAGGAGTTAATCAGTTACACCTAAGAGCAGAATTCTGCCTAATATTTTAGAAAACTAGGCAATTATCTTGTTAATTTCAAAAGAGACAAATGGAAAAGATATTAATGAAAGATAAATGGATTTTATAATGATTTAAAGTAAATGTGGCCTTGGTATTTAAGAATAATATAATAGAATGTAGGCTTGCAAGGTGTTGGATAATAGAGTATCTCAGGACTTTGGGATTAAAAGCACACATTTGCCTCTCACATTCCTGCAATCTTCCTAATGACTACAAAGAATAAATAAGACAGAAAACCACAGAGACACAGAAATCAGAAGAGGACATGAGAGCAGTAAAGTTTTGGAAGACTGAAAGCCAAATGATAAGCAATAATTTACTTAGCAGAGTGAAGAAAGGTGAAATAAGGCCTATGTGTAAATTGGAGGAGAACCTATAAAAAAGCCAATATGTGCAGCAGAACCCCCCAAAGGCGCAGTAATCAGTAATCCAGGTAGTTCTGAAAGTGAGGGTGCAGGAGGCAACCAAGTAATAAGCCCCTTGCCCAACCCACAAGAAGTGTAGGTTTACTCTCTAGAGACAAGGAACCAGGGACACATTGCACTCAGGGAAACGGCAATTACTGGAGGAGGGGCTTGAACTAAAAATGAGAAGCAAAAGTCTACGTGTCAAAACACCAAGATCCACCTCCTACCACCCATCGCAGCAAAACAGTTATTTGCAGATGACTGGAAGACTGTAGCCTAAAAGAAGAGATTTACATATAGTAGGCTGGGGATCCCTGCCACTGCCTCCAGTCAATTCATAAAAACATGTTCTGCCCATACACGTGGAACTTCCATTCAGCCTTCTGGGCCATCACTCTCACCATGAAGAGGCAGAACATTTGACAAAAGTCTCTAAAATTAAAATTAGTATGTTAAGTACTTATTAATTGTCAAGCTCTGGTGCACAGTTTTTAAGAGGAAAAAAAAAAGACTAGAAATGAGACCAGCGCTACCTCAGAGAAATGAGAACCAGACAGCAACTGTCCTGAATATAACTTAGAGCTTCAAACTGCACCAAACAACTTCAATGACGGCCAGTCTAATTAACAAAAGAGCTAAATGAATCTGGTCTGAATGCCTCCTTTGCCCAGGAAAATTTAAATGGAACATAATAAAGGCCTCCAAGCACTTCAGAAGGTTGACTGGCCATAATTATCAAAGGTCATCTTATGTTACATTATTAGTATTAGGAAAAAGAGCCCTGACATTTAACAGTTTCATTAAAAGCATGAGAAATTAACCAACAGTCTGAGCAGTCAGTTACACTCTGGGTATTTTGAAAGAAATCCACAAACTTCTCCTAGAAAGAATAATGACCAAACATTATTAGCACCAGACACGTTTACTATTCTTAAACTGGATTTACAACTTACACCAGTAATAAATAAGACACGGTATCTCTAAAAGATCAATTTTCCGACTACCCCACTCTTTCTTATTCCGCGGGATCATTTCCCTCTGCCTGTGCCTTAGGGCTACCGATGACAGCTACCAGCACTGAACTGCCTTGCTATTAGTTACCTGGAAAAAAAACCCAAATATGTCCTTATGCTTTGAGTTATTTCCTATTTTCCGAAACAAGCCAGCTGCAAAGATTAATTAAGATGTAATGATGGGGAATTCCCTGGCAGTCCAGTGGTTAGGACTCCGCGATTTCACTGCTGAGGGCCCAGGTTCATTCTCTGGTCGGGGAACTAAGATCCTGCAAGCTGAGCGGCATGGCTGGGAAAAGAAAAAAAAAAAAAAAAAAAAGGTGTAATGATGAACTTAAGAAGTAGAAAGTCACAAGAAAAAACGGCTGCCACCCTTAACAAAAAGAAAAAAGCCAGATAATCCAAAAACACTGTTTTTTTTGAGGATTTTTTGAATATATAAATTTATTTATTTTATTTATTTATTTTTGGCTGTGTTGGGTCTTCCTTGCCACGCGCAGACTTTCTCTAGCTGCCGCGAGCGGGGGCTACTCTTTGTTGCGGTGCGCGGGCTTCTCACTGCGGTGGCTTCGCTTGCTGCGGAGCACGGGCTCTAGGCACGCGGGCTTCCGTAGTTGCGTGGCATGTGAGATCTTCCCGGACCAGGGCTCGAACCCGTGTCCCCTGCATTGGCAGGCGGATCCTTAACCACTGCGCCACCAGCGAAGTCCCAAAACGCTGCAAGTTTCTGAGCCCATCAGTGACGTGAGGTGGTAAGGCAACCAAGTATCTAAGTTCCACAGGGTGACAAGCCCCTCTGAGGAAATGGGACATATGAACCACTTCACCTTTGACAGAGCACAGGCAAAAGAGATGTGGCTATAAAACAACTGAAATTTTAACAAACTCTTTTAGGGCCCAGTGTGCACTAGTGCCAACTTAGAGCGCTGAGAGGCTCAGATACAAAGGGATTCTGCATCCAGTCAATTCTTTTTTCAGAGTCTTGCACCTCATGAGATGCTCAGGGGAAACAGCGCGAGCAGGGCAGACCTGAGAAAGGTCCATAGGGGCTCCAGGTGTGTAGTACCTGCTCCGAGACTTGAGGGTAGAGCAGGAGTACCAAGAAAAGGCCATCTATACTTTGGGCCCGCAGGAGTACAAGGCGGTGATCAGCTACCGCTGAGGAAGGAGCAAGAGATTCACCCATGCTGCAGATCAACCCTGACACGCGCAAACGCAGTCTGTTGCTGGGAAGGGATAGTAAAGCCTCCCACCCTCAAGTCCCTGCACCGATATCAGGCAAAGGTTAGCTGCTGCTGGACAGGGCAGGAAACACACATCCTCCTTCACTCTGCATTGACATTACGCAAACGTAAGCTAAACACTAGAGGAGGGACAGAAAGCCCACTCAGGTCGAGATCCTACGCTGATATGAGACAGATGACTTCTAGCACTGGAAGGCAGGCAGAGTAATCGCTCACACCCCATGCCCTCTGCCCAGTCCTCCTCCTCCCCTACTGATATAAGGCAAAGTTCAGCTGCCACGGGCAAGAGATCTGCCTGCATTCTAAACCCTGCACTGAGTAAGAGGCAGTGGGAAAGTGACAGGATCACTGAGAAAGCTCAGCCCATGGGGCTCAGGTAACAGGACCTGCCTAAGACTGAGGCTGAAACAGAAAAACTGCAAAACCCCTTCTACCACCACAAGTCTTACATCAAACAACAAGTAAGAGCAGTCTGCCACTGGGAGAGGGGCAAGAACATGGTGAGAGACCCTATGCAAGTATACAGGGCAAGCTGTCAGCTAAGAAGAGTGGAATAGGGACAAGGAAAAAATCCTCCAACACTAAGGCCCCGCATCAAAAACAAGGTAGCAGTAACCTACTGTTGGAGGAATTTGAAGTCAGTGGTGCACCAATGATAACAGTAACAACCACCCCAAACCGCGATCAACTACTAACTAAGCTGACTCAACCTAACTGCCAGAAAAAGTGTACCATTTCTTTTTTTTTTTTCCTTCTGTTAAAGAGAGGCAGACTGCCACATGCAGCAGCTCATCTGGATGTGTGTGGAGTATTGTAAGCTTGACTACCCTACGTTCTCCTACAAATGACCTTGAGAGCTTGTTTGCAGGTTCTAGTAGGGGAGCGCAGCTACTCATATACCCTCAATGGAAGAAAAGTCCCCCTCTATCACGCAAGGTCATCCTCTTCAACCAAGCACGCAGCTTCGAGAGGGACGCACATGGAGTGGTGAGGGAGAAAGGGGAGACCCGCCTAGCCGTCCAGATCAGCCGAATCAACCCTGGTGATCAATGGGGTGACAGATGTCGCAGCCAGATCACCCTCACATCCAAAAGTGTACCATCTCTGAGTATAAATACCTCAAGTTCTACTGTTCATCTATATTCAATATGTAACACACAATCAAAAAAATTGTAAGACACGTTTTTCAAAATGATAAAACCCACTGTCAACAGAGAAAAACAGTAATACAACCAGACTTAGAGATGGTGCATATACTGGAACTTATCGGACAGAGACATTACAATAACTCTAATTGATATATTAAAAGATCTAGTAGAAAATAAGGTTGACACTTAATAAATGGGAAATTTCAGCACAGAGATTAAAGCTATACAAAGAAGCCTAATGAAAACACTAAAAATGAAAAACATGATATCAGAATGAAGAATTCCTCTGATGAGTTAATCAGCAGACTAGACACAATAGAGGAAAAAATAAGTAAACTTGCAGAAAAGTCAACAAAAATGATCAAACTAAAACACAAAGAAAAAAAATGAGTGAAAAAACAGAATGGTGCATCTAAGAGATGTGGGACAATACAGGCTAATGTATATGGAATGGCAATCCCAAAAGAAGAGAGGAAGGGGTAGAAGTATTTGAAGAGATAATGGCCCAAAACTTCCTAAAATTAATTTAGAGAACCCCAAGCAGAAAAAATAAAAGGAAAACCACATCATAGTCAAACTGCTGAAAAGCAAGGTAAAATTTTAAAGGCAGTCAGACAAGAAAGAAGCCTGACATTCTACAGGAAAACAATTAAGAATGACAACAGGGCTTCCCTGGTGGCGCAGCGGTTGAGAGTCCGCCTGCCGATGCAGGGGACGCGGGTTCGTGC
>NC_041224.1:4488623-4566251 GCF_002837175.3 Physeter macrocephalus | reverse complement strand
AAGAAAAAAAAAAAAAAAAAAAAAAGAATGACAACAGAGTTCTCATCTATGCAAACTAGAAGATAGAGTGATATTTTTAAAGCGCTGAGGAAAATAAACTGTCAACCTAGAATTTTATACCCAATTATAATGTACCCTCAAAATGAAGGCAAAATAAAGATGTTTTCAGATGAACAAAAGCCGAGAATTCATTGCCAGCAAATCTGTAGTGCAAGAAATGGGAAAGTCAGTTCTTTAAGGGAAATCTGGATCAACACAAAGAAATACCAAGCACTGAAAATGGTAAAAATGTGGGTAATTTTTTTCATTTTCTTAATCTCTTTAAAAGATAAGTAACTGTCTAAAACAAAAATAGTAACATGTCACAGGATTTATAGCATATGTGGAATGAATAACAATAATAGCACAAGACACTGGAGAAGGAAATGGAAGTATATTCTTACACTGTATGTAAAATGGTATAATTTTATTTGAAGGTAGACTGTGATAAATTAAAATTGTATATCATAAACCCTTACAGCAATGACTAAAACAAAGATGACAAAAAGGTATAAAGAATAAGTTAATAGTGAAGATAAAATGGATTCATTAAAATATAAGGATGACTATGTCAACAGTGGGTGAATCTAGCCATGTGAAGGGTTTCTAGAGTTCACTGCATCACTTTTGCAACTTGTTTTGAAAGTCTGAAGCTTTTTCAAAATAAAAGGTTTAATTGAAGATATTAATGGCAAAAAACGGCCCTGAAGAAATCTCCAATATTTACTTAACCCCTACAGTGTGCAAAGTCTGCAAAAGGAAATATGAAGCTGTACAAAGGAAAGAGAACACGGGATCCCCATTAGGCTGCAGCTCACATTCTATGAGCTCAAAAATGAAAAACTGACCATGAGTATATATCAGAAAACTGTCCAGAAATAACAAAATTTTTGATTAAGGAATTGATATATTCCCTAACTCTAAGAGCCAATAACCTGGAAACAGCAAAAATGAAAGCCCCTCAACTGGTCACTATTTTGTGAAATCATTAAAATATCCCTACCATATGTGGTTTAAAAGTCCTACATGTGATTCAAAGGATATTTACTGAACACTGCCCATGAGCCATGCCCTGTACTAGATGCTAGGGGTAGGGAGAGAAGCTGCATATTAATACCCTGAAACTCAATCTAAATAAAAAGACAAAAATAGAAGAAATGGCCCAAAAACGTTATAGATGTTCTAACAGAGGACATACATCAAATACTGAGGAAGAAAAGTCCAGGGGAAGAAGCAAAGTCCAAGAGGACCAGAAAAAGATGAGGAGACTGAAAGGAGGAAGCTGTTGGAAGAAAGAAAGGAAAGAACTGAGGGTGTTTCAACAATGCAGGATAAACAATTACCTGAGGTCACAGAAGAGGCTGGCAAGGACTGATAAGAGCACATAAAGGGTCAAGCCTTAGAAAAGAGTGTGCCTTAGAGAGAATGATGTCTTTGATTTTCCAATACAAGAAATTGAGAAGAAAGAATACAGGTATCACTAACTTGAAGTTCCTCATATTCACAGTGAACACCTATGTGTTGCACTTGGGCTCTCTCTCACACAGTCACACCACCCAGACTTCGCACGTGCTTTTTCCGGAACCCGTAATATTGTTCCCCTTCCTCTCTGCCTGGTTAATGCCCATTTACCTTTCATCTCTACTCAATCTCCTGGAATCTTCACTCTTAGCACAGCAGACCTCTCCTTCACAATACTCCTCAGACTTGAGTAACACTTTGTGTTCCCTGCCAGATTGCGAATTCCATAAGAGCACGGGCCAGCTCTGTTTTAAATTTCCATGTCACTCCCCAGAACCTGGTACCATGCATGAAACATAGTAGACCCCAAGAAATACTGATTAAATGAGTGAACCAATATAGAGAAAGAGAAAGTTAAAACCTATAGTCTCTATTTTTTTATGAATGACAACTACACACAAAGTCACACAGAAAGCAAAAGCTATATTTCATTAAATTACTAAAAATAAAAATTGTCTCAGAAGGCTATCCTGTATGACTGTTAATTAGAAATGCTATTTAGCACAAGGGAAGAGCTACAAGTAATAGGCACTCCATCGTAAATTCATAATAAATTAATTCATGAATGGCACTCAAAGTGAGTTACGCATAAAGGCTAAGCCAGGATCCAATCTAGAGTTGAATATGATAAAACAGGAAGCAATACAGTATAGTTTAAGCATGACAGCTTAGAATCAGGTTACCTAGGTTAAAACATTGGCTCTACTCTCATCAGCTATGGCTTTGGCAAGTTACGCTATGCTCTGTAGTGGGCGTTAATGTTTTCCCTACCCAGCGTCCACTCCCCTTCCAGCAACAGCAGCACTTTTTCTTCAAGGAGTCACATCCTCCTCCCTGACTCTTCAGTGTGGACCCTCTCTCTAGGCTACAGGATGAACTTGTGACCTAGGTTTAAGTGATTAAGTACACCATTTCCCCCTAAATAGAACTACAATTCCAGCAACGAGAACATGATCAAAACTGTGCCAATCAGAGCCAAGTCCAAGACTTTTCTTTTAGCTGTTAGATAAAAGGAAGAGAACCTGAAAACAACTGGGGTTACAGTTGCTGTGGTCATCTTGCTGCTATGAAGAGTTAGTCCTAAAATGGAGCAAGCCCAGAAGGGAAACTGACAGACAGTGTGAAAGCAGATCCTGAAGACACCACCTGAGCCCCTGTACCAATCCTCACCTCAAGTCAGCTCCACCTGTAACTTTTTGGCCTTCTGCTTAAACCAAGTTAGGCTGGAGTTTCTGCCACTTACATCCATGAGTCCCCACTAATATACTTTCTCAGCTGCAGTTTCATCATTTGGAAAATGAGGCTTCGCTAAGCTTCTGTGCCCTCATCCGTGAAGCAGAACACCTACTTCATAGGTTTGTTGGGAAAAGTAAACACTTAGCACATAGCACAGATCTCACACATCATCAACCTGCTAAGATGCTTAAAAACAGAAAACACTTCTTATAAAGAATACTGAGCTATATATGTGATTTTAATTAAAAATCTGAGAATTATGTGACTGGATAGTAAGTCTAAGTGAGCAAAAACCTCTGGTAAAAAGATAATGGCAACAGCTAAAATGTAAATCGGGATAAAAATCCCAACACTGAGTTTCCTGCTACCAGGTAATCCAGACATTAACTAAGACTGTAACAAGACTTATTGCAAGCAAATTATCACCACAAAAGTATAGATGCCAATGCTGAAGCAGAGAAATTAAGACAGTCACCTCCCCCGGAACAACAAGAGTAGAAATCAGTGAACAGAAAATGGACAAGGAACAGAGAAAATCAAAGCCAAAAGTTAAGACTGATAAACTTCTAGTCAGACTGATGAAGAAAAAAAACAAAAAAACCGAAGACGATCAACACTGGGAATGAAAGAGGGTCTATCACTACAGAACCTAAAGACATCAAGGAGATAATAAGAGAATGTTATAAACAACTTTATGCCAATACGGTAAATGACGGAGATGAAATTAACAAATATACTGAGAAACGCAACTTATAAAAACTGACACAAGAAAAAGAGAAAATTTGAACTGCCCTAAAAATTTCTTTGAAATTGAATTTGTAATCAAAAACTTTCTTACAAAGGAAATTTCTAAATGTTGGCTTAAGTCTGTAAACCACTGTCTCGAGCAAGCAAAACACCTGAGGGTTAGATGGGGGGGTGGGGGGGCCCACCCCCAGGACACCAGGTTTTTCCCCTCTAGTGGATTTTTAGTGAATGGAAGGGTGGTACAGAGAGAGGAAGAGTCAAAAAAAGAAAGAAGAGATTGAATAACAATTAAGGAGATAAAGACGGAGTAAAAGTAAAAGAAATCGAATGGTCTCATATGTCAGTAGGACAGAATAAAATCAACAAAGACTAGATTACCTGCATTAATGGTGTATAATAGGCAACCTGAGAACCTACAGATTAGATTAGAAATGGATGAAAAAAGGGAAATAGACCTGAAAAAATGTTGGTTTGTATTTCCTAAACAAGCAAGGGATAGAAGAAGGAAGTTGTTCGAGAATCTGCAAACTGTCAAGAAGCAAGTAAGGAGGCTGTTACACAAAGCAGACAATGTACAGAATAGTTGAGCTAACTGGAATAACAATACAGTATTGTTTAGAGGCACTCTATATTACTGTGAAAATACCTTCTGTTATATATTAAAGCATTAGTTCCAAACTTGAAAAACTGCTTCTAGAAGAAAATTTTCAGATAGAAAAAGCTTCTCAGCTAGAGACAGAAATACTACAGTTTCTCAAAACAGCATTGAAGCAGGGAGCTAAGGAAACCTGGAGAAAAGAACTTGGTATTAAAAAAAGTCAGCTCTCTTCTTGGTAGGTTTGAATCTAACCTAGAAAGTATAAAACTTATTTTACTTTATTATTACTGAAGTATAAATAAAAGATAACCTAAAGAACTACAGTCAATTCTCATTACTCTAGGCAGTTACGTTCTACAAACTCACTTCAAACACTGAATTAGCCAACACTGAACCACTGCTCCTAAGGGAAAATACTAATACAAGGTGAGGTTCCTGCAAGCCTCTGGTCACATTTTTGTCAACCAATCAAAACATAACCTCGTTTAATGTATGTTCTGCTTGACATCTTATTCAATACATACTGTAGATTCATCAACGCTGAATTCACAGCCAACAGCACTATGACTCGTGGCCGAACAAAGCTCATCTAACAGATATTTTCTCCAGAAGGCACATGACCGCATTCTTGGGACAGCACTTCAGCACTCTCCTTGAGGGGCGGGGGGCATGTATACAGTGATATCACCAACGAAAAGCACAGGATGTGAACAATGTCGCACTAAAAAAACGGCGAAAAAGACACTTGTTACCGTAAGAGAGCTGGAACGAGAAGGCAGAACATTGCCTTGTCTGACCTCGGCTAGGAACGTGTGCTCAGGCAGCACCAATTTTTCACGGCACTGTGCATGTCTGCAAATTACTATGAAAGCACTATGAGTGCTGATTGGGGGTTACAAATAAATTCTACTGAGTAGGCAAATTTGAAACCCAGGAATAATGAGAACTGATGCACTCACAAAAATTTACACTACTGTCATACGAGTGACAGTAAACTTTAAAATTTTTTTAAAGTTTACTGTAAACGAACCTAGAAATCTAGGAAACGGTAATGGAAAAATACCATTTCTTGGAATCACTCTGCCAAGATTTTTTAGTTATTGAAACATGAAAAATACAAACCCATTAAAAGTCACTTTTACAATGGTCTCAAGCAGGCCTCTTCAATTTACTAGCATATGACAATCAGCATTAGGAGAAATCAAAGTATGTTCATTTCTAAGTTATAAATGAAATCCATTAAATCCCACTTGGGGAACTGAATTCACTAAATTTTTAACAGCAGAATGGCCAATATATTTACTGTAATCAACTTTTTAGAAATATCATTTATTTAAACGGACTGTTATTGAGTATCAGGCCACACTTCCCCTCACCCTAAGATTAAAATGATGCCAAAAAATGATTTCATCACTTAATACATCATTACCCACACTGATTACATACTACAGTAAAATGTACTACAGGAAAAACAAAGTCTGATCTAGGCTCTACAGAGCTCTCACAGATGAGTGATTCAGATTTTTATTCAAATACCTAAATGTTCATGTTCAAAGCTTCACATATTTGTAAATCACCTTTAGTTCTTGAGAGAGAGACAGAGAGAAATAGCAATAAAAGAGAAAACTACAATTGCATGAATTAATGGGAAATTCAACAAAATTTTTGAAAAAGCTATCTCTCTCCCATCCAGTCCCTCAATGTCCCAATTAACTCCTATTGCATTATAGGAATTACACACTTTACAGAGAAAGGTGAGAATTAAGTGAACAAGTCAGAAACTCCATAAACCTGCCTTTGAGATCATTCCAGACCCATGCCCACATTTTACAGTCAGCTGCCAGCCAAGTGCTCTTTTTACGAACGTGACTAGATTTAGCACACCTGAACATTAAGCAGAACAGCTATGTACTCAAAAAGAAAAAAAAAGTCCCCCAAATATTAGCTATAAAAACCCATGCCAAAGTGTGTATTTTCTAAAGAGACACTGTGTCTCCCTTGGTCTGATCAAGCTGAAATTTGAACTGTTCTAAAAATGGGGCAATTGTTAGAAAATGAAGAATCCAATACTTTAAAAAAAGAAAAAAATACCTTGATACCATGCTTCCCTGTGGTAGAGCTTTGATTAAAACTTGGATCCAAATATTAGCACTGACCTTCGAAGCTAAATTGGCATACACTCCCTTTAAGAAGGTATCATTAACATTTTAAATTAGAACAGCTAAGAAGAAAAAGACAATTACATTCAGCCCTGTGCTTTCTTCTACCTTCATAGAGGATTGTGTTAGAAATTACAGGGAATTTGTCTGTCATCCTACTTTGTCTGTCATCCTCATTCATCCTACTTTGCTGCCTCTGTCAACATCCTGGTTCACCCATTACCACCTGAGCTTCCGTAAGAGCTAAACGCTTTCCTAGTCTCATTTCAATTCACTATGCCCACCTCCAGACTACCTTTTCCAAGGCCTTCTCTGTCCCCACATTCAAGCACCTCCAACAGTTCACAATGCCATCAAAATTAAGAACACATTTCTCAGCTTGGCTTTCAAGGTCCTCCATAATCTGCCCTAACATGCCTTCAGAGTTTTCTTTCTTATAATTCTCCAACAGGCAGCCTAAGCTCCAGAACATACCTCCAGCTTTTCTGTGTCTAGACCCTTGGTTAGCATTTCCCTCCGCTTGGGTGTACTTCCCCCTCCCTTCCGGTTGAGATCCTGTCCACCCTTTCAAGGCTTATCTCTATCACAAAAGCGTCTCTGATTTTCCTAACCCACATGTCTCCCTCCCTGCAATCTGACATCACTTTCTTTATAGCCCTCGTAGGGCACTTCACTCAGACTTGTCTAGCAGTTATTTATCTTCTCCTCCTAGAGTGGAGGGTCCCAGGGCAGGGCCTAAATCAAATGTTTCTTTATTAAAATTAAAAACCAAACTCTGTCAAAAGGGGAAAAAAAAAAAAAAGACACATCTTATTTTGCAATCGGTGGGGAGGTGGGGGGAAAGCCTAATTATTAGGAGGGTAGAATACATTCTCCAACAGAAACTTTAAAAGAATTTATCCTTAAATCAACAACCTTACCGGAACAGTGTCATCCATTCAAATCATTACGGGAGATATGTATTACTTTTCAAACATAGCAAACCCGTCCCTCATCTCCATCAGTACATCAAATGAATAATAAAGTATGACTGTATTGTAACGATGCCTCATTTATCTAATAGCGCTAGGATGTGAAGGGTTCACATGAGAGAGTTTTCTGAAAAAGTGGCTTCCTACTGCAGAAACAGCTCAGACGCGCCCGTGGCCGGACCAGCTGAGAAATCCTCGTGGGAAACTGACCTCCACTTCACGCAGGCCAGCAGAAGACACTTGGGCACAGTGGGGAGGTCATTTTGTGCCAGCTACCTGCACCTGGTAAACAGGTGTGCAGCGCGGACAGAAAGCAAGGAGGGTATTAAAAACCCTATCCAATGCCAGACGGAGCTTTCCGTGTCTGAGACTCCTCATTCCAAGTTGCTGGTCGATCCACGGTGCGGGCCCCTGAGGAACTGTGCCAAGCTGAGCATCTGTTCCTCTGCCTCCGAACGAGCTACGTCACCCCCCCGGGAGATCCCATACCCTCTGCCGCCGAAAAACGTTCCACACTCTAATTATATCTGTTATGGATTGAATTGTGTACCCCCAAATTCATACACGGAAATCCTAACTTGCAATACTTCAGAACATGACCTTATGTGGATATAGGGTCAATGCAGATGTAATTCGATGAGGTCATATTAGAGTAGGGCAGGCCCCTCCTCCAACATGACCCATGTCCTTATAAAAACAGAAAATCTGGACCCAGACAATCACACAGGAAGAATGCCATATAAAGATGAAGTCAGAGATCAGAGTGATGCTACCACAAGCCAAGCAACTCCAAAGATTGCCAGCGAACCACCAGAAGAGAGGCGAGAGGCATGGAACAGATTCTTCTTCGAGCCCAAAGAAGATATCCTGATCTTAAAGTTTAGCCTCCAGGACTGTGAGATAATAAATTTCTGTTGCTTACGCCACCCAGTTTGTTGAATTCTGTTTGGGCATCCCTGGCAAACTAACAGCGCTACTGGTGTCTTTCCATTTACTATACCACTGATCTACTGTGACCACCACACACCTCTTCAAGTAACCAAATTTCTTAAGAATGCTAAGTGTTGCACTAGTTCAACAAACACATACTGATGACCTCTCTGTGCCAGGCGCCGAGGACACAGCAGGGGACTGACGTGGTCCCTGCCCTCATACAGGTGACAGTGTCACCAGGATAACTGACAACAAACCAAAATGATACAAAGATAAAATTACAGCTGCGATGGCAGCCATAAATGACACACCTCCTTTCTTCTTGAAACTGAGGATAGTGGATATATTGAACCCCGTCTAGATGACTCAAGGACATTGCCGTGGAGACCCAGCGCACAGCTGCAAGCCCTTTATTGTTTTTGCTTCCCTCCCAGATACCAGGTCGTAGGACACCATGAGATCTACTTCCATCAACTATCATTCTTTCTCTGCTCACTCTCTCCCAATCTATCCATTTCTAGCTTGGGGCTTCTAATTTGCTGTGGGCTGGAAAAATCAGGTAACTCATATTGCTAACAAGCGTGGATTAAGTAATAAAAAGTGCTGCAAGTGAGAACTCAGGATTTGGCTTTAATGTGGGTTTTCTGATTTACTTTAGATTCTCAGAGACATTTTTTCCTACAGAATTCTGTTACACGGCACAAAGGTGGAACATTATTCCGTATAAACTAGGTGTTACTGAATAATTTTATTACTTTGGTATTAAATTGCCGGGTAAACACTTGTTTTCTTTCAAAGGGAATACAGTACGGGGATGCTATGTGAACAGTGACCTAGGGAAGAAACGCTGCCCAAATTCAGACCCAAATTCAGAATCAGAGAATTTACCGCCCAGGGTAAGGCATACTTTTGTTATCTAATTGCAAATCATATCACCAAATAACAGGACCAAGGGGTTGTATAGCATTACAACTGGAAACCCTAGCCAAAACGTCTTGCACTACATAATAAATACCACCTACCTCTTATGCATATCCAACAATCATCTTTTTTGTTGTGTTTTTTAAGTTCTTCTTCAGTTACTTCAATTAATCTTCCTTTTAATCCTGTTAGGTCCTTTCCACTTTTGGTCAGTCGAATCCAATCCATAAGACTTCTGCCCTGTTTCAGAGGGACCTCAAAAAGGAAAAGGGAAGAATTCAATGTGGCTTTTTCTAGTCGGCTGCTTTCCCTTCCCCTTCCTGCTGCTGGTCTTCAGGCCACTTCCTTATTGATTCCCACTCCAAAAGATAAGAAAACTCAAATACAACAATTCTAAAAATTTTCTTCAGCTTTAGGAGGTGGCATGAGAATTTTAAATGGAACCCTATATAAAGCACCTGGGCCATGAGGTGGGGCTTAGAAATTATGGCACACAAATGTCCATCCAAATGGTATCACAGTACAAGGATAGTACTGAACCCAGAGTCAGAAAACACATTTTGGTCCTGGCTCTATCGCTAATATGTTCTAGCCGCTTACCAATTTGGACCAAAATTTCTTTGCCTTAAAAATCAAGGGATTTGATAGAAGAAAACAGAAACAACTGGCTGAAGTTGATTTTCCGGATTTTCAACCTACACAGAATGTTAGAAATCACATGAGATGGTAATATGTTTTCTAAGAATCCACTGAGAAACAAAGGTTATCAAATAATGGAAAAGAATAAAACTGTGGCTCCCATATTCCTTATAATAATGTCTCAAACTGTCACACTCTAGGGAAGGGGTTGGCAAACTGGCCTATGCCCGTTTCTGTATAGCCCTTGAGCTGCGAGTAATTTCCGCCCATGGTGGTGGTGGTGGTGGTGAAGAGACTGAATCCTTATGACGCCCTCAAAGCCTAAATTATTTATTACCTGGGCTTTGCACAAAACTTTGCTTTCTCCTGCCTAGAGGGCTTAATAACAGGATGTTTGGGATTTTGTGGGGTTTGTTTTTTTTTTTTTTTTTCACAAAATACATTTTCAAAGCTCTTAGATAAGAGGTACAAATAGTGTTTTAACCAGTTAAGACACCCTAGTGGAAATTTTTCAAGACATCTAACCTGTATAACTAGTTTGTAACATAGTACTAGATAACTGTTTAACATAAAAGCAGTCATACTCAAGGAAGTTTACTGCTATTTGTGTCCCCCCAAAACAGACTGAAATGCTAATCCTCAGTGTGATGGTGGTACTAGGAAATGGGGCCTCTGGTAGGTGATGAAGATGTTGGAATTAGTGCCCTTATAAAACAGGCTTTAGAGAGCTCCCTCACCCCTTCCGCCAAGTAAGGACACTAAAAAGATGGCTACAAACCAGGAATCGGGGTCTCACCAGACACACAATTGGCCAGTGCATTGATCTTGGACTTCCCAGTCGCCAGAAGTGTGACAAATAAGTTTCTGTTGTTTATAAGCCACCTATGATATTCGGTTAGAGCAGCCCGAAAGTACTAAAACACACATCTCGCTTTCCTGAATCATATCTATTTTAGATATTCAGCTGCCCCCCAAATAGCCAAGTTAATAGGTCTGCGGCGCCTTTCCAACTTCACATTCCTTCTTGCCAATCCACATCATCCCATTCTTACCATCGCTACAACTCTCTAGGTCTCCTGGCCTTCATAAATGAAGTAAAGTGTGAGAATACGTATGATCTTTCCCATCCCAAACCACTTCTTTCACCATTCCATCACCGGCAGGGTCGTTAAAAGTAATCTTTTGGATATGCAAATCTAATCTAGGACCCTCCCTCCTTCAGTGGCTCCCCATATTCCTTACAATAATGTCTCTAAATGCCCTCGAGTGGTTTACTAGGCCCTTCATAATCTGGTCATAGTTTACCTCACTAGCTCCACTTTTAACTTTTGCCCCTTCCCATCCTATGCTTCTAGGTAAATGGAAACTGATTCCGCTCTCTCCCCCCTGCAGACATTACTTCCTCCAGAAGCCTTTTCTGACCCCCACTCCTTCAAGGTCATAACAGACTGTTATAGTCCCTATGGTATTTATAACTGCCTCTTTACTAGTCTGTGAAGCCTACTGGACTAAACTCTTTGACAACAGAGATGTTGGGGCCCAGGGCAGGCCATGCAAGAGGAACACTTTGACTGTCCTCTCTGTCTCCCTGAAAGCAGGAAATAAATCTCCCATGTGAAAGGTGCCCTCCCTGTATTGGGAGGTAGAAAGACATCCTTCTCACCAGAGATAGGAAATTCAGGGCCAAGAAGCCTGTAAACAAATCTTGTTATTTGTTTACTAATTTACCACCCAAGCCCAAACTTTGCTCAAATTCCTTACCAATTCAGTATCCAGACCTAAGTTTCTTTGTCCCATCAATTCCTCTCAAATGTACTGTCTGTCTAAAAAGTATAAAAGCTGCCTGCTTTGGCCACTCCTTAGTGTAATAGGGAAGAATCTATTACAAGTTAATCACTAAAGGGATGCTGCCTATAAGTTTAAATTATACATAATGGCCCATCTCTGGAAACCCGGCTACCTGCGCAATGAGCATTAAGCTAAAATACCTTTGTTTAGCTCACAGGAAACATCCTGACCAGGCCCACCTGTGAATGACTGCAGAGAGGAAGTAATGAACACATCCTCTCTGGAGGCTGATGGGAAACAGGGAATGTTTGACTTTACTCCCTCCCCTTCTAGTATAAAAGAAGCCTGGGGCTTCCCTGGTGGCACAGTGGTTGAGAGTCCATCTGCACGTCCGGAGCCTGTGCTCCTCAACGGGAGAGGCCACAACAGTGAGAGGCCCGTGTACCGCAAAAAAAAAAAAAAAAAAAAAAATAGCCGCCTGAATTCTAACTCAGGCAAGATGGTTCTCTGGGGGATGAGCCCACCAGCTTCTCCGTTTGCCAGCTTTTCAAATAAAGTCATTATTCCTTGCCCCAGCAATTCGTCTCCCTGTTATTGGCCTGTCGTGCTGCGGGCAGTAGGAGCTTAGACTCATAACATTAGATCCCATTTCTACAAGACTTCTGTGCATGCCAATTAAGTTTGTTTCTTTTCCTCCTGCTAATCTGTCTTGTGTCAATTTTGTAGAAATTTCCCCCTCCCCAACAGAGATCACACCTCCAGCATATGGTAGAGTCTCAATAAATATGGTATTGAGACCCAAATATGGTAGGGTCTCCATGTCTCTGCTTCTTATTTGTAGAAAAAGCTTCAGTCTCCTAGGCCTTCCCAGAGTTCCAAAGAGCAGAATCAAACAGCTAATGACTACAGAAGTGAGAAAATGCAGAAAGCAAGGAAAAGTAGTCAAGCAAGAAAAGTACTAAGAGCTTGAACAATAGTCACAGGACTCCTAGTCCCTCCTGAAGAGATACAGATAACAACATGATGCATATCCTTGAGTTCTTTTACGGCAACCAGGACCCCAAGGGATAGATACTGCTGACCACAAACACGAAGGCCCCAGCCTGGCTGGAACAAGAAGGTTGCGGATTGAGATTTCTAAAATATCACCATGTTACCTCACCACCAACCAAACAGAAGAATGTCCACAAGCTAATCATGCTCGCTGGACCCTCACCCCAAATGTTGCCTTTGAAAACGCTTGCCTGAAAGCCATCGGGGAGTCTGGGTGTTCTGAGCACTAGCTGCCCGTTCTCCTTGCTTGGTGCCCTGCAAATAAACGCTGCACGTTCCTCCACCACAGCCCAGCATCAGGAGACGGCCTTCGCTGCTTGTCGGGAAGGCGGACTCAAGTTCGGTTCGGTAACAATTTCACACAGTGGGAAAAAATCGTCCGAGTTTTCTCTTGAATTGCGCAATAATCGTATTTTATTCTCTTTCTGGACCCAAAGACTCACCTTTGCCATCACCACCTGGGGAAACGTTTGTCTTTGCCTCTAAGTTTTCTCCTTTATTTCTTTTTTTTCTTTTTTGCGGTACGCGGGCCTCTCACTGTTGTGGCCTCTCCCCCTGCGGAGCACAGGCTCCGGACGCGCAGGCTCAGCGGTCACGGCTCACGGGCCCAGCCGCTCCGCGGCACGTGGGATCTCCCCGGACCGGGGCACGAACCCGCGTCCCCCGCATCGGCAGGCAGACTCTCAACCACTGCGCCACCAGGGAAGCCCTCTCCTTTAAATGATACTGAGAACATGGCTGGTAGTTTTAATGGAGAAGGGCAGCAACCCTCATATTCTAATCCAGAGATGCTTTCTTTGAAAAGGGTCTACTATTCAGCCAAGCACTTAGCTTAAGGAGAGAAGCAGGTCTAACACCAAGGAGACAAGGACACACGACTGGATGGCTGCATAATATATGCAGCAATAAGTGAAAAGTCACAGTCAGAGTCACATCACATCAAGCCTACTGGGTCCAAGTCAGCATTTCTTAACCAGTTTTCTTTTCTGTGAAATGGAGATAACGAAAGCACCCACTTCATAGGATCATTAGAAAGATTAAACAAGTTACTACATGTAAAGCACTGAGGTCTTCAGTAAGCACTAAATAAATCTCAGCTTTATTATTATTACAGTTGCGGTTATAGACTTCTGAAAATCTAATGAAAGCTACAGATCCCTGAACCCATAATTGTGATCTAGAGTCAAACTCCAGGTCCATGTGGAGAACATAGAGAAAGTTGGTGAAGTTCCCAAATGATGTCAATGCTAAGGCTCAAGAGTCCAGAAATGAAAAAGGAGTGGCCCGAGTAGGTGGAAGTCTTGAAAACAAAACATGAAGATGTGGTTATTGAATGAGGAACTAACAATCAAGAGGAGCAAGCAGCATTCATGTTGCAATGAACACAGGAGACAATTCTATTAAATTCTGCAAATATAAAACACATTTGTGTTCCACCTGTTGGTAACAGAAGCTAGGTGCAACAAAAAGTTAAAGAGTACTATATTAGCTTCAGAGTCTGCAAATGACATCAGTAGCAAAGGCAGTGATAAAAACAATCAGGTACCAGAGGAAGAGAGAAAGGCAGTGTGACTTGGAGAAGTGTCCGTAAACCTAACTGGAGGTTTGTAGACACTTGTTCTCGCTTCTCCAATCTTCCCTAGCTCCCGGAGTCCCCACCCTTGGCGGGATGATCACTGGTCACTGTCGCTAGTGCTCAGCCTTTCCTCTCTGCCTTTCCTCTCTTCTAGGGAACTCACATCGCTCACAACCCCTTCGGAAAGTGAACAAAAGAACGGAGAGGAGATTATGTTGAAGGAAGGAAGCTAATACTGAGTCCCGACAATATGGGACGCACAGAGCCTGGCCCTATCATACATCTGAATTTAATTAAGGGGAAAAGAGTTGGAAGAAGGGAACTGACAGAACGGGATAAAGGGATGGGAAAGAAAAGGGGCCAGTACGCAAGAGGGAGGGAGATGAGGAGAGTTCGAGGACTGGAAACGGCATGGGATCTGAAAGAGATCGCCAGCAAGGGCGGGAGGGAACGAAAGCTAGAGGTGGGGACAGGAGGTGGGAGAGGAGACGGAAGGAGAGAACGGACTGTGCCGGAGCATGAAACGCTGGCGGGAAGGGAGGGCTGCGGCACGAGACCGCCGGAGTCACCCGCTTACCTTGCTACGCCCCCCGGAGGAGACGCGCTGCTGCGAGCTGGGGCCCGGGAAAGACTGGGAAGGGACGTTCAGCATCCTGGACCCTTGGCCCGGGCCCGGCCCGGGGTACGCCGCCCGACGGGATAGCGCGGCGCGACCCCTCTCGGGTAACACCTCCGGCTCCGGCTCAGAGGCCGGGCAGAGGCCAAGCCCCCGACCCACTTCCGGGGTCGCCCGGGGTGAGGCGCGCCATGACGCAGCACGTCGAGGACGCGAGGGGCGGAGCCAACGAGACCAACGGAGAGCCGGCGGGGGTGGAACCAGGGCAAAGTACGCATGCTCCGTTCGTCCCGCACCCTGAATTTCAGCACCGCAACGAGGTGACAGCTATTCCGTGGAAAGACTGAAGGGTGAAGCTGTTCCTAAACCTTGGTGCTGACTGAATCTGAGAATAAATTCTTGGAGACGCCTGTTAACCCAGAACACAAGTGTCTGCCCATTGTTGAAGCACTACCATCACACTGCTTGAAATATGGAATAAAATAATACAATTAAGGCATTTTGATTTCTCAGAAACTCTCTCTTCTAAGGCACCACGCTGTACAGGAAAGAGAACCTTTAAGAGTTAAGATGTCAAATGCAAACAGCCACTCCTGCTAGGTGAAGAGAACACTTCACCTTTAAGCCACGTCTAAGAGTCAGAGAGGTTTAGTTTGGATGCCACCCCTGCAGTTAATAAATGAGTATCCTTCTGCAGGTTACTTTAGTATCTCAATGCCTCATTTCCCATCTGCATAATGGATTTAGGTTTTAGTAAGAATTAGGTGAGACGTCAAGTGCAAATTACCTAGCACAGTGCCTGGCTAACAGTAGACACTCAGTAAATGTCGCTGTGGCTTTTCATACTATTCCACCATATTAATGACAGCAGCACAAATACTGTGCAGGTAAACACCAGTCCCTAATACTCAAGGTCCAGATTGGTGACCTGGTGGGGTTTTTTGCATATCTCTTGGGGAACACACATATCCTGAGAGCAGAACCCAGTGAAAGAAGAAGTTTTCAGGAAAAGAAATATAGTTCTAAGTAACTCTCCATCCTCCTGCCATTACTAACTTTTCCTGACTCTGAAACATGGTCTGAACTTGCTCTATTTCAATTGTTTTGTCCTTAAAGTGCCTGGAAATCAATGCTTATATTTCAATTGCTTGCCACTGCAAAGATTGTATTTGAGCTAAAAGAACTTCATGATCATAGTTTACTATGTTACCTCTCCCATGCAAAGTGCTCCTGTTTTCTCTTTCATTGAAAGATGATGTATTCTTCTATAAGTCTATGTTTAAAAAAAAAAAGCTAGGGGCTTCCCTGGTGGCGCAGTGGTTGCGCGTCTGCCTGCCGATGCAGGGGAACCGGGTTCGCGCCCCGGTCTTGGAGGATCCCACGTGCCGCGGAGCGGCTGGGCCCGTGAGCCGTGGCCGCTGGGCCTGCGCGTCCGGAGCCTGTGCTCCGCAACGGGAGAGGCCACAACAGAGGGAGGCCCGCGTACCGCAAAAAAAAAAAAAGCTAATCTCTAAGAATTTATTTCACTTCCTATGTGAAAATTTTTACATGCGTATCAGGAGCAGGGAACCACAGCAGCGATGGAGGGTGATGCTGTTGGAGAATGTTTCCTATCTGCCAAATTTCTTAGCTCCCTCGTGGACAGAAATGGAAAAACAATGCTATCAAATTCTGGCCTTTTGTCTCCCCTTTTTTAGACTCCATGTAAGTCACATCCATTTAAATGTTTTGTTTTAATTCTGGGGATCCCTCAATGTAGTGCCATAAGTACTAAACACCCATGCTATTTTACTGCTGGATTTGAGGCCAGCAGAAGGGTATTAAAGTAAGAATTACTTGACTCATCATTCATTAAAAACCCTACAATTTAATAGCCCTAACATTGATTCCCAATCTCAATTATAGACAATGATTTACAACATTTTTCACCATCTGCTAGCTAACACATAATAATAATGTGTGATTGGAAACATAAGGGGATTGTCCTCATTATCTAGTAAGATAATATTCATCTGTAACTACAACATTCAATGGGGATTGGTAGGAAATACCAGATGTTACAAGATTCAGTCTTGAAAATTAAATATTGTCTTTCTTTGAAAAGTTTTATTTTCAAAATTATAACTGAAGATAAATTTGTAATTTGATGAAGAGAACCAAATTATCTTTTATAAGCCCCAAATGTTTATAATACAATCAAGGTTCCATTATAAATAAATCCTATTTTAAAATTCCAACATTGAATTATAGTGTAGGGATAAAAAAGGCCAAACTACCATAGTAATTACTAAATAGTTCATTTTATTAATAATTTATATACAAATAAGTTAATTTAAAAGGATTATGATACATTTGTACACTAATCTAATTTGTACCTATAAGCTTTGAATGTCATCAAAAGTAATCAGATTAATTTTCACAGATCAGCTCCTCAATTTCTTCTTCACTATCAGAATCTTCATAAAATGAAATTGTGGCTTGAATTGGAAATTTTTTCAGAAGAGCTTCTGCTTCTTGATATAAGTAATCGTAACACTTTGATTTTGGCCAAAATAGTCTGAAAGAAGCAGACAACATAATATGCTTTATTTTTTTCACATTCTTCTACTCATGAAACGTTCAAATTTCAAAATCTCCATATATTTAACAACTGATTTATGCATTTAGATAGTTTAAAATGCTACTATCACAGCTTTCACGGAGTCTACTTGACAAAGTATCAATAACTGGTTAATTACTTTAAATCTTTATCCAAGCTATAAATTGGACCAAACAAATTCACACTAAACCCTTCCTGAGCATAAGATCAATATTTAACTTACTTCAGGCATTATGGATATATGTATTCTTACAAAATACAGAAGAAGGTTTGTCTTCCAATTTCCAAATTCCTTTGGGAAAAAAAATGAATCCTACCATGACATTAAAAATTGTGATGATAGCCAACTTTATAAAGACGTCAAAATATTATGCATCTTACACATAGGCAGAAATTACCTAGTATTTTGCTTGAAACTCAGACTTCGCTCTTAGTTATAGATGGAACCAAAGCAAGTTGAGAAAAGTACAAAAAGCAACCTTTTCAAAAGGCTACCTCTGACCCCAACCTCGAGCCCATCTCTCTCCCCTTTCCCCACCCAACTGAATTTTGGAACACCATATTAAGATGCTGAGAATTAGACTGGTTTTATACAAATAATTTGTATGTAAACGTGATTACCTCAAAACTTCAAATTTCCAACAAATATTAATCTTGCCATCTGATCTTCTATTATTTTTCATCCAAGTAAAATAAAAGGACAAGGCTGAATCACCAGGTACAGTACACAGTATTTTAGTATACAATAAATAGCCCCACATACCCATATAATAGACTGATTCTAACACAGAGAAAGTTACATATGTTCACTATACTCTATTTTAAAAGGCAAAAAAGTAGGCCGTGTAGTTTATAAACGTTTCTAGCCAAATAGTTGTTTTTTAAGTTTATAAACTGGGTGCCTAAATAAACAACCATCAGTAATTCAGTCACTCAATAAATATTTTAGTGATCTCTTGCGCCAAACATAATTCATAATTCAAAGATGAATAAATCATGGTCCCTACCTTCAGGAAGTTGACAACTGAGTAAAAAGAATCAGAAACACACATTACTACTCAAGATAGAACTTAATAAAAATACAATAAACTTAAGAGAAATACAAAGAAACTGCTACAATAGTTCAAAAACGGAAGTGCTTACATAGGAAGCGATTGATTTGCTAATGTGTAAAACTGCCAAACCCAAAGAACGCTGTTTAATTGTTATCACACTCTCTCTCCCCCGGAATCTCTTACTGGCCACGTTTCTTCCAGGGACTTCCTCCTTTACTGACTTCTCCCCTGTTCTGAGTGATTCTTCTCAGTCACCTCTGTGGACCTCTCTTTCTCTGTAGACAGGTTAGAGGCTGGCCTTCCCCCACCATTTTATCAGGAGTGATCATCTCTCCTCTCTCACTCCTCCAGATGACCTGACCCACTGCCATGACTTCCCCAATTGTTCATTTACCAAAGGCTCCCAAGTCTGTCTGTATTTCCACTTAAGAACTTGACTTTGGACCACTGACCTGTATATGCTGCTCTCTACTGGAATATCAATCTGGAGGCACGATAGGCACATTAAATATGACAAATGGAAAATTCGACTCAGTATCTTGCTCCCCAGATCTACAGTTCCACCAACTTGGGCGTCATTCTGTCTTTTTACTTCTACTTTACCTACCACAGCCAATACATCAAAAGCCTAATCTACTGTGTCACCTAAGTATTCCCCAGATTCACCCAGTCCTATCCTCGCTTCCAATGCCCGAACTGCAATAACTTCCAATTTCACTTCTGGTGTTCTAACTAAAGCTATATACCATTTCCTTAGTGATTTTTCTGAAACATAAATCTGGTCACATTACTCTTTTGGTTAAAATCCTTTGAGTAATCCCCAATACCACCGACAGAATAAAGTCCATGAGCTCCCAATGCCACATACTGGATCAGGACAAAACTCTTGTACCAAGGTGTACAAGATCTGGCCCCTGGCTTCCCTGGTGAAATGACCACAGCTTCACACACCCAAATGCCAGTTCCTTGATGCTCCCAGAAGGAACCATGCTGTTCTCTTTTTCTATGCTATTTCTTCTGCTCCCACGTTCCCCACCTACCATCCATCTGGTTGACTTCAAGACTCAGCCAGGTAATCACACCTATGATACACACTTCCCTGACCCTTCACCACCCCCTCTGACAGAGTTAGGCATAAAATTGGCCAAACTAAACTATTAAAACACTTCCAAAGGGCTGTGATTATTTTTTTCTCTGTCCTTCACAAGTTCTAGCAAAGGGTAGGAAATTAATCAACATGTATCGACTACTATGTGCTATTATAAACATATACACATTCTACCAACATTACATAGCTCTTCATCTAACAGCTCTCTAAGGCAGGCAAACTGCAGAACTAACTTTCCACCTGATTAAAAGCTACCAAGAATCTTGCAGGAAGGCTGACTTCCCAGTAGCTAGGAACAGTAAACTAGCTCCTAATTGTTAAGTCAGATAACTTTTGGTCCCTTTTGGGATCCTTAGTAGTCTTCAGGATTTTCTTCGTATTTCCTTTTTCTCTTACACGTCAAGCTCGATTTGTTCAGTTTGCCGTAAACCATGATTGTGAATACCATTCTTCTTTCTGGTTTGCAAGAGAATAAGAATATACACACTCTGCCTGGTGTGAAGTCAATTTCACTTGAACCCTGTGGCATTAAAAAGAAATTGTTTTCCAGGCACAAGATGTCACCGTTCTACTTTTGCTAATACCGCCCACTTTCCCTCTTCATAATACATTTTTTAAGCATTTACTAAGTGTGCACTGATTAACAGTTCTTTTAGGGGAGAGCGTGAGCTCCTACATTTTCCAGTTCGATGAGTAAAGGACCTCTGGGGCGAGGAAGATAAAGAAACGTTAAAGACAGATTTTCCAAAAGAGAAAAACTTCAGGACCAGCTGCTGAGCAGGGCTGGACGAGGCCCCCGGCTCTTCCCTGTGGCTGCAGGAGCAGGAGACCTTCGATGAGGCCTGTCACTCACCTGACTGGGTGTCTGTATCGGGAAAGCTTTCCTGGGGCGTCCGTTATTCCGGGGCCATCTGGCATCTGGGGGTGTAAGGAAATGGATCGAAGTTAGCACTCACCTTCTAAAAAAACTGCAAACCCTGGCGACCAAGCTTTCCTCTCGTCTGCAGGGAGTGTGACCGCGGGGCTCTCAGTAGCCTCGCTCCCGGCCCGATCTGTGCGTGCCAGTAGCTGTGGAGGACGCACTCGTCGCATCAGCACCGACAGGGCCACCGGTATGGCCACCAGCAGGCGCGATCTTAAGCGAGGGGAAGGCCAGGCGCGTGTCTCCCTGGGGCCCGGCGTACCCGGCGTTGATCGATCAACACTGCCCCTGGGAGGCGCGGCTCACTCACCGCCTCCGCGGCGTGGTGCGGCGCCTCCGCCTCCTTCTCGCCACTGTCTTCCACCCACGGTCTCCAGAAGCCTGCGGATCTGCGAGGTGGGCAGCAAAAGACGCGCAGAGGAGGCGTGAGCTCAGACCCGGGAGAACCGACCGCACCTGAGCGAGGGCCTGGAGGGTGCGGGGGTGAGAGAGCGGAGGGGAGGAGCTGGGGAGGTGCAGGCGGGAGGGATGGAGCGCGGGAGGCGCAGGGCGGGGCCGAGACGCGGTACCCGGAGTCCGCGCCCCCGCGCGGCGTCTGGCGTGCGGGAGCGGCGCGCAGCTGGAGGCGGCGGCGCGCGCGCTGGCCGCCTGGGGTCTCCGTGGTCTCCGCGATCTCCATGGGCAGGGCGGCCCCTGGCACCCAGCCGGCCCGAGCCCGAAGCCTTATATAGCCCCCGCGGCCCGCTACATCTTTACACGTCCTCTCCCTCTCCTCCCCTCTCTCCTCTGCCGGCCGCGTAAACAAAAAGGCTGCGCGTGAAGGCGCAGCGGCCCGAACCCCGGGGGCGAACGCGTGCAACTCCCAAATGGCCCGGGGAGCGGGTTTGTCAAGCGAGTGTTAATCGCTCTTCCACACTTGTCTGCGGGGGGTGGAAAACAACATTCGCCCGAGCGGCCAGTTTCCTAGTGAAGAGGCTAGGACGGGTTAAACGTAAGCGATTCTACACGTTTTGTGTATTTCTGCAAAAAAAGGCCGAGTGGCGGGTCTTCACTGCTCGACAGTCTCACGGCTTTTCGCCTTCAGCAAATGCCACTGGTTCTGCACTCCTTACGAAAGGAATATCGGTTTGGGGAGGATTTGTGTGTTTTTTAATGTGTTGACAGACTAGGTTCCTCCATCTGCCTATTATTATTTGAAGATTAAAGATTCACAAGAGTTGAATTGTAAAAGACTGAATGTTCCAACCTAGAGGACCAGAGGCTGGAGTCATAGGATTTTGGCATAGAGTTCTACTCTGTCTTCTCATCTTTGCGATTTCCCCCAACATCTTATCAGTGTCCTCCAAAGATAAGTCTTGAGTGTCATCTGTACAATTCTGTCACTCGTGGCATTTTGTCACTCAGTGATAATGAGCAAGTTCTTTTGTGGGTGTTGGGTATGTGTGGAATAATAATGAAATCCTGGAAAGTTATGATGTGGAATAACTTAGTCAACCTCTCTGTGCCTGTTTCTCTTAAGTTACCCCTTACTTATCACAGAGGTCCATGAATCTTGGTAAAAAAAAAAAAAAGTTATGCTTCCAAGAAAAGATGATATATAAATGTCATGATTTTTGTCCAGAATGTTTTAAATAATAGAGCTGAACTTACTCTTGAAAGTTGTAGAGAAAAACCCCAAATGTAGGCTATAATGTCTCTGTTATCCATTCAATTACTGTGTAGGAAAGAAATCCATCTAATTAATACCCAAGGGCCTATAATGATCGGCCTGTCAGGAAGGTGAGAAAGGGTTTGCTTCAGATAGTGAAATCAGTGAGGATAGGTAGCTAATGCATGTCTCAGTGCCCTAGAAGTACTGTTAGGCTAAATAAAATAAAACTTATAGAATGTTTGCTACAGTGCCTGACACATAGTAAGCTCTCAATAAATTTTGTTATATAAAAAATCTAAACACTTAACAGATGCTAAGCTATCTGATGAAATGGTTTATCATATCCATTTTGTAAACATCTTTTAGGGTATCTGTAATGTGCTAAGGTCTGCACTTTCCAGATAAAATTGTGAATAAGATATCCCCCTATTCTCAAGAGGATCGCAGTCATTGCCATCTATGGCCATCACAATGGCCACATGAGCAAAGATTCTTTTAAATTGCCACGTTCAATAACAAAAGCACATTTTAAGCAAAGAAGTAGTACAAGGGAGGGAATTGATAAGTCTGTTTGCTTGTTGCAACCAGGTAAGCCTTCTTAAAGCAAAAGAAACCAAAATTGGGATTTCTAGAAGAATCGGTCAAGAAATAGTGGAGGGCTTCCCTGGTGGCGCAGTGGTTGGGAGTCCACCTGCCGATGCAGGGGACACGGGTTCGTGCCCCGGTCCGGGAAGATCCCACATGCCGCGGAACGGCTGGGCCCGTGAGCCGTGGCCGCTGAGCCTGCGCTTCTCAATGGGAGAGGCCACAACAGTGAGAAGCCCGCGTACCGCAAAAAAAAAAAAAAAGAAATAGTGGAGTCTGTGTGTGTGTGTGTGTGTGTGTGTGTGTGGTGCAGGCGTGGGAGAAGGAGCCGTGCTCCTAGGGATTAGGTGTTGCTGGAGCAGATGTGGCTGAGAAGGGAGAAAAGGCTTGGACTATTAAGAGTCTAATGTACGATGGTAAAGCACTTAAGCTTTATTCTGTAAGGCCTGGTGAGAGATTTTAAGCAGGAGGGTGGAATAATCAAAGTTTTCGTTTGATAGAAATTACTCTGGCAGCCACATGGATTTAGGGAAGTCTGACACTAGAGACAAGGAGATCATTTACAAACTCATTGCAATAGTTCAGGCAACAGATAATGAGAAGATGTATACTAAGGATGGGAATGAAAGAAGATATTTGACGGATACTTAGAATCTACAGAACTACCTGAATCATAAAATGTGGGTGGACATGAACGTGAAGTCTAGATATGCTTCCAGGTTTCTAGCCTGCTTAAATGGGTTGATGTTGATGGCTCAGAAAAGATGAGAAGAATAGAATGTAGGAGGAAGAGCAAGTGAGATGCTTTTATGTTCTTTCATTCTGTTAACAGTGCTCAAGGAAGCAACAATGAATTTGGTTTTAGATCTTGAATCAGTCAGGTCGGGCTGGGCTAGACCGCAATAACAAATAACTCCAAACTCTCATAGGCTTAAAATAATAGACAGAGCTTCCCTGGTGGCGCAGTGGTTGAGAGTCCGCCTGCCGATGCAGGGGACGCGGGTTCGCGCCCCGGTCCGGGAGGATCCCACATTCCACGGAGCGGCTGGGCCCGTGAGCCGTGGCCGCTGAGCCTGCGCGTCCGGAGCCTGTGCTCCGCGACGGGAGAGGCCACAGCAGTGAGAGGCCCGCGTACCGCAAACAACAACAACAACAACAACCCATAATAATAATAATAATAATAGACATTTACTTCTCACTCAGGTCATATATTTACTTTCGTTTGGTGGGGGATCTACTGCACAGCATCTTCACTTAAGGATAAAAGGTGATGGAGCCTCTTTCCTCTAGAACGTGGCCAGTTGTCATAACACAGAGAAGGGAATAAAATTAATAGATTTAGAAGGCTTAAGAACACATATATTGAGAAGATATCCAGAGGACAACCAGAAATATGAGATCTGGAGTTCAGCAGAGAGTTTACAGCTAAAGATTTAAATGTGGGAATCATAAAAAAAAGAAAGAAGTAGAAATTAAAACGATAGGAGTTGATAATTTTCCTATAGAAATTTTGTAAGCTTGAGAACAGGAGCAAGGACAGAGCTCTGGAGAGCAACATTTGCATGTAAAATGAGACGGTATGCAAAAAATAAAATAAAGCAAAAACAAAACAAATGAAAAACCCTCACTTTAAAGGAATAGTGAAGGTGGTGGAAGGTGCATTTATATAGAGCAGGGGTGGTGGAAACACGGGATGAAAGAATTCTAACAAGGAAGGAAAGGTCCAAGGTATTAAGTGCTACCAAGGGGTCAAACAAGATAAGGACATGTGTTAATTGAATTTGGCAGTTAAGGGGTTATAAGTGACTTTAAAACACCATCTTGAGTGAATGGGAGTGAAAGATTTTTTTCAGTTAGTTGAGCTATAGAGGTAAAGAAATAAAAACAGTGAGATGATGCTACCATTTTACAGGGAAAGAGAGAGAAGGGGAAGCCTGGGTCAGTAGAGGGGTTTTGTTTTTAGCGTGCAAGAGACAGGAGAATTTTTTTTTAAGGGAAGTTAATGGTCTTCTAGAGCTCAAAATAGTTCTTTTAAATTTGGCTGTGCCAGGTCTTAGTTGCAGCTGGCAGCCTCCTTAGTTGTGGCATGCGAACTCTTAGTTGCAGCATACATGTGGAATCTAATTCCCTGACCAGGGATCAAACCCAGGCCCCCTGCATTGGGAGCGCAGAGTCTTAACCACTGCACGACCAGGGAAGTCCTGAGACAGGAGAATGTTGATAAGATGAAGAGAGGAAGCAGGGGAGAACCTTCTAGAGAGACGGCACTGGACCTGGACGATGGCTCATGGTCCTGTAAGGGGAAGGAAGCAATGAGATCAATAGCCCTGGGGAGGATTCTCATGTGACTGGAGAGTGTGTCTCAGTGATGATAATAATCCAGGTCTGGGAACACTCGAGAAACAAGTTTAATCAAGGGGACTAGAAATGGTGCGGGGAAGGATGGGTGTATTGTGATGATGAGACATAAGTGCAGGGGACGCGCATTCGCGCCCTGGTCTGGGAAGATCCCACAGGCCGCAGAGCAACTGGGCCCGTGAGCCACAACTACTGAGCCTGCACATCTGGAGCCTGTGCTCTACAACAAGAGAGGCCGCGATAGTGAGAGGCCCGCGCACCGCGATGAAGAGTGGCCCCCGCTCGCCACAACTAGAGAGAGCCCTCGCACAGAAACGAAGACCCAACACAGCCATAAATAAATAAATAAGAGAGTCATTAAAATTAGATTAAAAATATAAAAACCTTAATTCCTTCAATAAGTACTTATTGAACACCCACTGTGTACCAGGCACTGTTCTAGGAGCTTGGGATATATCAGTGAACAAAACAGACAGAACTCCCTACCTTCATGGAGCTTACATTCTAACAGACATCGAAGCCACCAGCTTTTATATTTTACTAAAAAGAAAGGATTATAAATTCACCTTACACATGGTGCATGTGTACCCAACATGCTTTATTTTTAATCTTCGGATTTTTGAATGACTACAGGATGAAAGAAAGGGAGCATATCCTGGAGAGAGGGTGCTAGGTGAAAGTCCCTGAGGAGGAAGCATGGAAAAAATGAAGACCACATAAAAACAATGGGAAAGGGCTTCTATCTTATCCAGAAAATAATAACCAATGAAAAGAAAAATTAGAGCGTCAACTGGTTTCCCATTTTGAATGTGACCTGATGTTTCCCGGCTCTTTTCCATGGACAGGGTGACCTCAGCTCGGGCATGACTTATTCTCCACTTAGAGCCTGAGGTGGGAAGCAGCTGTGTGAAGGCACGCAGGGAAGACAGTGTCTCACAGCAGCTGTTGCCACCACGTGCCTCCGGAATAAGGCCGGTTTTGCTCGTACAAAAGCAGGGCCAGTCTCAGTTCCTGTACATCCCCTCTTATCCATGATCTTATGGATATTATTATTGTTAAATGATAATGGCTGCCTACCTAGCTAGACTCCTTTTTAAAAGATTGTACATATAAAATGTGTTCCTTTCTGGGAAAAGGATTCATTTGTGTCTGAATGCCAACAGAATCAAACTCATTAACATTTTCGGTATTTTATTTCAATGATGTAATTATGTTTTCACACAGAAAAGCTGTGAAAAAGGCAATATAAAACCCTGAACATAATACATATGAAGGACCTTTCTGGAGGGGTGTTGATGTTTTAAAACTGGATTGTAGTGATGGTTGCACAACTCTGTAATTTACTAATATTATTAACTTGCACAGTTGAAATGGGTGAATTTTACGGTGTACAAATACAGTAGAAAATGGAAATGCCTATGTCATGGCATATTAGATCATTCTAAAGATTAAACTAAAACTAAGATTTAAGGAAGGCAATTAAGTTTTCAGAACTTTGATTTTCGGTTGCTTAATTTTATCATAAAAGTTGAACTTTGGGAATTGAAGCAGAGGGAAGTGTGTTTGCTAGACTCTTTTTTTTTTTTTTTTTTTTTCCCACGGGCCCAGCCGCTCTGCGGCGTGTGGGATCTTCCTGCACATGAACTTTGGGAATTGAAGCAGAGGGAAGTGTGTTTGCTAGACTCTTTTTTTTTTTTTTTTTTTTCCCACGGGCCCAGCCGCTCTGTGGCGTGTGGGATCTTCCTGCACCGAGGCACGAACCCGTGTCCCCTGCATCGGCAGGCGGACTCTCAACCACTGCGCCACCAGGGAAGCCCGCTAGACTCTTCTTATTCTACCATTCCACAGTCATTTGTGCAGATTTTGATGGGTTTGCAGAGATGGGTATGAAGCAACATATATTATGATGGAAATGCCATCATTATGACATATGCTTAAACTTCTGCTGAGAAATAAATAAAATACCTTGAAATGCCTAAAAAAAAACCACTTTAGGGGCTTCCCTGGTGGCGCAGTGGTTGCGCGTCCGCCTGCCGATGCAGGGGAACCGGGTTCGCGCCCCGGTCCGGGAGGATCCCACGTGCCGCGGAGCGGCTGGGCCCGTGAGCCATGGCCGCTGAGCCTGCGCGTCCGGAGCCTGTGCTCCGCAACGGGAGGGGCCACAGCGGTGAGAGGCCCGCGTACCGCAAAAAAAAAAAAAAATAAATAAATAAATAAAAAATAAACACTTTAAATATGACCTTAAAGGACGGATTCCTAACCATACTCAGTCTAGGCTTGAAGAACTAAATACCGCGGTCAGAATGAAGCCTATTTTAGATGTTTCTGACTGGCTGGTTTTTAAAAACATGCATCTTTGGTAGAAAAAGTGATTGCTATAATGTCTATGATCACTTTAGAATTTGTTTTAAAGCAGACGTTGTATTCACACCGGTCTCTGGACAGTTCTAGGTAGTTTTATTGCAGTGCAGTCTCCCTGAGGCTCCATGTGGATGGGTCCTCCATGGCAGCGGTCCCCAAACTTTTTGGCACCAGGGAGCGGTTTCGTGGAAGACAATTTTTCCGCGAGGGGCGGGGATGATGGGTCAGGTGGTAATGCGACGGGGACGGCAGATGAAGCCTCGCTCGCTCACCAGCACCAGTCCGCGGCCCGGGGGTCGAGGACCCCTGCTCCATGGCGATCAGAGCAAGGTTTTCAGAAAAGATTGTATTGGGTCTGCAGTAAGGACCTCGGCCTCCAAAGCATCGAGTGCAGTGACAAATTATCTGCCAGACCTTTGTCAGCAATGTCTCCACTACTGCTGATTTGCCAGAACCTAGGACCTCACACTGAGGCCATTAAAAAAGGGGCATTTGAATCACCCTAACTTGAGATGGAACCAAAGAACAAGCCAGTGTACTCAAGTGACCAGGAATTTTATTTTGCATTATTAGGAAGTTAAACACATAGATGTGTTCTAAACAGAACAGTAAGCTAAAATTCTCTTTTCTTCCCCTTACAGCTGGACTGGCACTTCTGTGGTCAACATTTTATGCCAATAAAATCTCATTTGAGATAGTTGACTTTAATAGAGTCAACTAGATCAACTATGATCTTTTTTCAGTCTGAGGATCAGATTCTTAGTGAAAGGTGGTGTTTCCAAACTTCAGGCATTTGAGAATCTTCCCAGGTGTAAGATAAAGATAACAGCTGTGGCAAAACCTAAGAAGTGAGCAGAGCAAGCGTGTGTTGTTTTAAACCAAGAAGGTGCTCACAGATGGCTCAGAGAGAGATTTAGCAAGTCTGTGCTAATTACACTCATACATGGGAATATCTCCATTGAAAACAGCCAGAGTCCACTGTACCCCTTTAGTAACTTGCTTACTTCATTAATAACAATAAAGTATACTAGTTAATGGCCTAAAATATTCCATGCTTTGTATTATAGTTACAGCTGGATGTATATTATTAAAACCACAATGAGAGTTCGTGAGAGGTGGTCCCCAAAGTACATTGAAGATATAAAATATTTGCTGAAGTTTAGATTTGGACAAATAGAGTATTGTGAGTTCTTGATGGCCTCATTTCTTGACATTTCTCAACTTCTGTGTTAGCCCCAAATAGGTTAATTTCTCATACTTAATAAACTGTATGAAATAAAAATACAATCTATAAAAACAGTGTCCATTTGACATAAAAAGAGATTGATTTGTCCCATTATATAACTATGTTTTACAATGTTTCACCACATCTGACACCTTATGTTAAATATCCATTAACTATACAATTTTAATATCCTATGTTATTACATATCAATGGCCAAAATATGATAAGCACCAAGATTTAATTTTAAATTTTGCTTTCAGAATATAGCATAAAATAGATGATTCAGGAAAGAAAACTAGATTCAATTAAATATCTATTGATCAGACACTATATGTCAGGAACTGTATTAAGCTTTGAGCATAGAGTGTAAAATAAGGCCAACATGTTTTCCAGCTCTCATAAGGCTTATATTCTAGTTGGGAAACAGAAAATAAACAAATGCATGCACAAGATAATTACAGATATTTGCAAGAGTGCTATAGGCGGAATTAGAAGAGTGATTTAATACAAAGTAGTTGGATGAGGCCTCTTTTAAACAGGGTGGTCAGGGAAGGCCTCTGAAGAGATGACATATAAGCTGGGGCTTGAAGGAAAAATGACAGAGGACTATTTCCTGAATGATCTATAAATCATTCCTGCTATAGCCAGACCATACAGAATCATAGCAGAAAATATCTACCTGCTCTTGTTGGTTCACACCATTAGTGGAGACCAGACAGCTGGTGTGTGGGTTGCTCTAGAAAAGGAAGGACATGTTGAATAGTATTTTCTCTGTATTTGTTTCTGAATTTTATTAATTACTCAGAGAATTACTTGGCTTATGGAATGAAATTTACATTCTTTAGATATATAAATCTTCTCGGCTTAATGGGGAACCAAATTTTAACTGAAAACATTAAGTGTAAAAGACGTGATACTATAACATATCAGCAGCCACACATGCATAATAATTTAAGTAAGGAAACAAAAATGTTGTAGTATTAAATTGAGTAAAATTGACTTTTTGTTATTATTGAATAAATTATAGACTACAAGCTAAGAATGAACTATCAGTAAAAATTTATGAAATTGAGACTCTACCTTTAATGCTGCTAGGCATTCATTAAGCTCTCAATGACAACGGATTAATTAAAAGAAGGAAAACAGGCAACTATGATCTTTATAAAACGTCTCTGAATTTTATCTATTATCTCATAACAGTCTTGGTTACCACAATGAGACATTTCAGTTGTCCTGATTTTGCAGGAACCTACTGGTTCCCTAGTCCATAGCTATTCTCCATCCCTACCCTCATTCTTGCTAAAGGAACTCCAATTTTGTGCAGATATCAAGAAGTCAAATGATTTTGGAAAAGCTAAGCCCTTGGTCACCCACAAAGAGAGAATCATGATTGGTCTAAGTTAATCATGGTAACCTCCATCCCACTTGCCAGGGATTTGTTCGAGCAGTCATGTGATCCAATGCTGACTGATGATATGTGAAACGGAGTCAGGGCCCCAGAGACCTTTAGTTTGTGTGGATTATATCTGTCAACATTTACTATATTAAAAATCAAAAGTGAGACAATTTAAAACTATATATATATATTTATTAATTCCTTTAGAATAACCATTACCTGTTGCACATTAATATAAAAATATGTATTTTTATAAAAATAACTATATTTTCCAGAACTAATTTCTTTGGCAAATCTCTTTAATGTCTGACTTAACGAAAAATGATTGGATTCTCATGTCTGCTCTGGATTCAATCTGTTGCAATATGTTGTCTTGGTCAAAGTACATGAAGAAAATCTGGTCCCAAACAGATATGTTTGGAAAAGAAGGCATTTTGTGAACCCTTAACTGCATTCTAGAGATTCCACAGAAGTCCTGCACGCTTCGTGACCCGCTGATCTATCATGGTCAGACTATACCGACAAGACTCTGAGAATCCACGTTGTTCCGTTTTCCATCATCATATAGTCACAAGCAAACACGGTAGATTAGAATTAGATCCAATCCTCTGTCTTTTCAGGAAAATTTCACTCTCCATAATCATGATAAATGGCTCATTCTATTAACCAACCACATCTGTCTTAACTTTAAAAATTATTGAAAGAAAATTCAGGAGACGACTGAGATGAGAAAATAACCCCCCCACCCTGGGGTTAGGACTTCAGCACATGAATTGTCAGAGGACATACACATTCACTTCATAACATGAAAGTCTTGAAATTCTGTCTCTGAGCTCAGGATCGATTGTGAAATGCTTTATCTGGTAGTCATCAGTGTCCTCCAGTAATTCTGGGATGCTCACCCTAGGTACATGGCAAGGTGCCCTTTCTGTCTGTGCCCTGCAGTCAGGTGTGGCCTTGTGATATATGAGTGGAAGTGATATGTCTCATTTCTGAATGGAAGCCTCAAGAACCAATGGGCACTTTGTCATGTTCCTTTCCCCCTTGTCTGGATGGAGGAGATTCCATTGGTCTGAATAAGGAAGATATGGCGCAGGACCTCCCACTGACCGGAAGTAAACCTTTGTGGTTTTAAACTAGTAAGATTTTGGAGTTGTCTGTTCCTATGATGTAACACAGCCTGTGCTGCCCGGCTCACTTTACTTTTTGATCCATTAGTGAAGAATGCCAAGGAAGCAAACAGTATAATCATAACATTCTCTCTAATTTTAACAAGCTGCAAGATCAGATAAGAACTGTACTGCTTTTGACCAAAGGTTTACCGGGAAAGAAATATATTTAATGTGACCTTTGAAGCAAATTATAATAACCAAAACAATACCAAATTGAGATGAATTTCTAGTGTTGTAGACAATATTTTGGAGTTGATTTTATTAAAAAACTCTTCATTCATTCTAAAAGTATTCATATGCTAGGCTCTAGAGTGATACATCGATGGAATCCACCCTCATGGAGTAAATTATTCCTGAAAACTTCATAGAGATTATGAGTCTAAGTCAGAATTCTGTTTGATATTTAAGTCTACAGGCATGGAAAAGAACAAAGCAATTTATGGTTTTATAAATGAAGTATCTTAGTTTAGGCTTCTATAGCAAATTGCCACAGACTGGGTGGCTTAGAAAAAATAGGAATTTATTTCTCACAGTTCTGGAGATTAGAAGACCAAGATCAGGGTGCTAGCATGGTCAGTTTCTAATGAGGGCTCTCTTCCTAGCACATGGACAACTGTCTTCTTGCTGTGTTCTCACATGGAGGAGAGAGCTAGGGATCTCTCTGGGGTCTTTTTTATAAGGACACTAATCCCATTCATGAGAGCCCCACCCTCATGACCTAGTCACCTCCCAAAGCCCCACTTCCCAGCAAGATCACACCGGGGTTAGGACTTCAGCATACAAATTTTCAGAGGACATAAACATTCACTTCATAACATGAAAGTCTTGAAATTCTGTCTTTGAGCACAATGTAATTTTGATGGATGGTTTTTTATAGGTGACCAAGGTAAGTCGTAGGCATATTATAACTATCATTATATAACTAAAAATGTATTTTAGATAAAGAAACTGAGGCACTGGGAAGTAACTTGTCTAAAATCACCTAGCAGGTAACTGACAGAGCTTTTGTTTGAACCCAAGCAACACAACTCCAGAGACTGTGCTCTATAACCCCTGTGTTATAAAGGATCAAAGATCAGAGCTGACCACTGGAAGTACTCACTAGAAGAATGCACAGGCTGGGTGGCTGGTCTATGAAAAGTAGGTTTCCTTTCCTGGGCTGGGGTCTATGGTCATGGACTCATCATGTTTGCAGAGCAGAGGATTATCAGGAGCAAGGCAAGCCTCAGTCCTAGGAGGGCCTGAAGTTTTATTTCTACGTGATAGCTAAGAAAGGTTACATTAAAATAGACACCTAGCTTACCCTTCCCCCTCCCCGTGTCCTCAAGTCCATTCTCTACATCTGCATCTTTATTCCTGTCCTGGCCTTAGGTTCTTCATAACCTTATTTTTTTTTTTTAGATTCCATATATATGTTTTAGCGTACGGTATTTGTTTTTCTCTTTCTGACTTACTTCACTCTGTATGACAGACTCTAGGTCCATCCACCTCACTACAAATAACTCAATTTCATTTCTTTTTATGGCTGAGTAATATTCCATTGTATACATGTACCACATCTTCTTTATCCATTGATCTGTCGATGGACACTAAGGTTGCTTCCATGTCCTGGCTATAAGCTGGGAAGAAGTGAGAGAGTGGCATGGACTTATACATACTACCAAATATAAAATAGATAGCTAGTGGGAAGCAGCCGCATAGCACAGGGAGATCAGCTCCGTGCTTTGTGACCGCCTAGACGAGTGGACTTATACATACTACCAAATATAAAATAGATAGCTAGTGGGAAGCAGCCGCATAGCACAGGGAGATCAGCTCCGTGCTTTGTGACCACCTAGACGAGTGGGATAGGGAGGGTGGGAGGGAGATGCAAGAGGGAGGAGCTATGGGGATGTATGTATACGTATAGTGGATTCACTTTGTTATACAGCAGAAACTAACACACCACTGTAAAGCAATTATACTCCAATAAAGATGTAAAAAAAATAAAATAAAATAGACAACTAGACAGTAAAACTTTTGGAACTTATATGGCAATTGGTTATTTACAGTCTATCTAAAGTTTTTAGAGTGTCAGGCGCTTCTTTGTAACAGGTCCATTTAATCCCCCGTCGTTTCAGTATAGAGCCTCCTCACTCATGCTTCAGCTGTGTCTGTTGTCCTCAGATCCAAAACTTGTCACGGTTGACCTTTCCAGTCTTCAGCTGTGGCAGGGCAGAGGTGTCTGCCTGGTGCATGTGCTGGGGAAGGGGGTGTCTGGCTGCTGCCAATCCAGACTTTCAACTAATGCTTCTGCGTTCAGCGTCTCTTTACATTCCCATCTTCAAAGGGACCTGGTGCCTCCAATGCTTGATGCCTCTGGGGTTCTGTAGCATGAATCAGCTTTTCTGTTGTCAGGTTCTTGCTCTCTCCTACTGCTGGTTTAGGTGTCAGCTTTCTTTTGACTGATGAGTCAGTTACTAATCCTCCTTTCACTCCCCTTCTCTTTGCCCTTGAGCATGGGTGCCTTTTATTTGGTTCCTTTACCAACATTTTGAGTAGGGTTGTAGGAGAGAACTGAGATAAATGTGTGTATTCAATCCACATTTCCAGATATCTCTTTAATTATGTCATTAAAGGTAAAGGGGATTGAAACAGAACCAAGAACAATCTCTAGGTCAGTATAAATTCAGAAGGATATACTCTTATTCTGATAAGACTATTACTGACAAGCTGCTGTATGAATGTTAATTTCGGACTGCATGTTAATTTCCTACTGAATGTGAATTCTAACAAGATTGTTCCAGAGCTGGTTTCTATAGACAATTTAAGTCTATTTAAAAATGTGCCATGATACACATAATGCATACTCGATGTTGAATCCGGTAGTTTATTACACAAATTAGTGGCGGGTCGCACGATGAGTTCACATTGACTGGGGTTTTTCGGGGGGAGATGGTACTACTTCCGCAGCCCGCACACTCCCCACCTTGTCTTCTGTCTCATTCAGTGATCGTTCTGGCTGTGGGTAACTTAAGGAAAAGGGAATTTACTGGAAGATTACTAGGGATTCACAGACGCAGAAGGAGGCTGAAATTCAAGAGAGGGAATGACAGGGACAAGGCAACTCAGAGGGAGTATCACCCACACAGAACAGTCAGGTCAGAATGTTGCCGCTGAGGCTGCCACTGTATAAGAATGATCGTCAAAGAGCCCCATCCTTGCTACGCCCTCTCAAGATTCAAGGTCTGGGAACGGCCTCTGTCCAACCCAAGCCACTACAAGGGGATGATATCAAGTTGCTCACAGCCAGGGGAAACTGAACTTGATCCTGCTAGGACCTTCCAGGGCATGTACAGCCTGCCTCCCAGAGCTGTCCACTCACCCATGAGTGGAACTGAATATCTAGCTCTCTCTGGTCTTTTAGCCTAGTAACGCTATTAAAATAGTATTGCTGTCATGTTGGACTATGATAAGGGCCACTCCTCAGGATGACAGAACCGGGAACTGGAAGGAAGCTGGTTCCCAACGACCTTGTGGAACTGCCGTGCCTGCCCTGGGCTGCCTATTGCCAGATTTCTATTAACTGAGAGAGAAATAAACTTTTTGGTTTAAAGAAGAAAGCGGGGAAGGGGGTGTTACTCTAATGGATTGAAGTGATCCTAAAACCAAGAATTCAAGCCTAGAGAGAATGAAGCAGGCCAAACTACACAGTATTATTTTTCCAAACAAATTTAATTCTGTTCCAGCCCTAAAGTAGGGGAAGGACCCAAATTTAAAAAAAAAATTGCTCAAAAACTAAGTCATTAAAAAAATTAAGCCCCCTCCCTTAGCAATAAATACTGAAATGATATACACACATGAGGCTCAGGAAGGAGGCAAGAACAGGAACTTGGGGACTCTGTCCCATGACAAGGTCCCAACACTTCTCCCAACTCTATGCTCTTTGCCTAAAACGTAGAAGAGCAATGAAAGAGGCAGAAGGGACGTGTGTGGCCCCAGAGAGAGCTGGAACATAACAGGAGAGAAAGAAGACACAAAGTGTCTCACAGGGCAGAGGAAAGGAAAGTGGTCATCTAAAACATCCCCCCAGTTCCAGCTGCGTCGCTGGATCTGGCTGGTGCGGCTGCCAAGTGCACCTGAGCTTTTCTCCTCGCCTCCACTCCCTCTGTAGCATGCCATCCAAGGAAGGTCATTCACACTTAGGTCAGGCAGAGGACAGCTCAGTAGTACTCTTGGCTTTCAGCTTCTAGGAAACGGGAGGTGAGATCCAGGAGTTCCTGCCCCCAAGAATTCCCCATAAGAGATCAGGGTGCTGGCAGGAAGGGGGTTGTGTATCAGACACCCGCTGGGCCCTGCATCACGGCCCCTGAGCCTCAGCACTGTTCACAGCTGTGACTTTGGCAAATTACTGTGTGGCTTCACACTGAGAGCCCCTTGCCTCCAGCACACTCTGAGCGTCCTTTGCTGCCTTCCCCGCCCCGCCAGGCCACTGTTCCAGGACCAGGGCAGATGGCTCAGCCCTGAAGCCAGGAGGGTCGTTTCCTCCTGGGGCCAACCTCAACCAATGGGTGATGGAGAAATACTGCTCCCGGTCAAATTGTTCAGTAGACAGTTCTATATATATATACACTATCTATATACTCCTCAGCAGGCCCTGATGGGATCAAGCCCCAGTTGCCCACCGTGGTGAATAACTTGATAAAGTAGCCTTGTAGTAGTTTTTCCTTCTTCCCTGTTTTACACTTTCTGGTTCCTTCCTCTGGCCCCTCAAGATCACATGCTAAATAAACAGCCTGCACACAAGCCTTTGTTTCAGTCTCTGCTCTCAGGGAAGCCAGGCTGAGACACAGCAAGTGCTAAGGAGCCAAAACAAAGCTGGCTTCAGGGATTATATCCGTGAAAACAGCAAGCAGCATTTATGTGGGTCCTATTCACTCTAATTTTAAATATCAGAAAAATAATTGTACGGTGTAGCCAAGGTGTCGGTAACTGTGGTCCCATCTCAGAGGTCCCTGGTGCGGACAGACCTTGCATATGCAGTTCAGTACCCCTAGTACAAGCCAGACCTTTTCACCACCCCACTATCTTATTAGGCGTCCAGGATATGACACCTCTTGGACTCACCGGCATCCTGAGGTGCAGTGGGGAGGTAGGCAACCAGGGAACAATCAGAGGGAACCCCAGAAAAGTCTTTCTTTCTAATATATCCCTCCTACTATATACACTCCCTGGGTCTGGCGCCAGTGCCCCCTAAGTGATGTTCTCTTGGGGACTCAAAGCAAAATCAATTGGTGTTTTAGTCATGACAGTGCTGCGTGAACACACATACCCCAGATTTCAGTGGCTGAACACAGTGAAAGTTTATTTCTTACTTTTGCAAAGTCCAATGCACATACTCCAGCAGCTCTCCAGGACGGGCGTCCTCCAAGTTCTTGCCATCCTGTCGATTCACAGGGTGTAGTGAAAGGGAAAGCAGGATCCAGCGTAGATGATGTCTTACATCCCAGGCCTGGAAGTGGTACGTGCTACTTCCATCCAATCCCATTGGCCAGAAGCAGTCACATGGTCCCACCCAGAACCAGTCACATGGTCCCACCCCGATGCTGTGGGCTGGAGACTGCAGACTCCTAGTGTGCCCAGGAGGGAAACAAAGTGACTTGGTGAGCTAAGGAGTGTCTCTGTCTCCTCTGGCAGGAGGCCCTTGCTCAGCGACTGCTGGGCCATCATGGAGGAGGACTCAGCTCCTTCTTCAGGCCCGTTCTTATGGCACCGGCCTTTTCCCCTTCTTGGGCCACTCGCCCCAGTTTAATTCCCAGACTTCTGGGGTCCCAGCTGGTATTGATCACCTCTTGCTCCTCTCTACAGTTTCCCCATCCCCACAACCTCTAGTCCTCTCCATGCCCCATGTTCTTTTACAACAGACTTCAAAGACTTTTTAAATCTGGAGCCTAAATCAAAAGCAGCCCAAATAGTCAAATCCGTTTCTCCAAGAGAACAGAAGCGTCAGTCTTTGAACCCTCGCAGGGGTAAGAAATAGTTACATTCCATCCCTCTCGATTCGGCAAAGAAAAGGCTGGAAAAGAACAAAGCAGTCAAATTTTCACCTTCAGGGTGACTGAATATTTGTATTCTGCTCTGACTCTTTCGTGTCCCCTTTTCTCCATCCGCATCGTCCCCTTCCCCATTCAGGGCCTCACCAGCTCCCAGCTGGACCCGTCCAGAGTCTTTGCATCTACGCTACACAGTCACTGATATCTTCTAACGTGAAAATCTGTCCAAGTCATTCTACAGCGTAGAAACTTACAATAGTTCTCAATATCCCATAGATATGCTTGCACTCAACAGCATGGTACCCATGGTAGGAAGAGCAATGCGTCCTCCCACCCTGTAAAGGTGTCCACGTCCTAATCCCCAGGACCTGTGAATCTGTTTTGGTAAAATGGACTTTGCAGATGTGATGAAGGATCTTGAGATGGGAGATTATCCTGGGTTATTTGGGTGGGCCCGGGGTCATCGCAAGCATTTCTGTAAGAGGAAGTCAGAAGGACATCAGTAGTAGGAGACGTGGTGATGGAAGCAAGAGGTCGGAGTGCTGTAAAGGAGGAGCCGTGAGCCAAGGAAAGCAGGAGGCCTCTAGGAGCTGGATAAGCCAACGAATGGATTCTCTCCTGGAGCCCCTAAAAGGAGCCAGCCCTGAGACACCTTGATTTTAGCCCCATAAGACTTATTTTGGACTTCTGGCCTTCGGAAGTGTAAGAAAATAAATGTGTTGTTTTGAGCCACTAAGCATGTGGTAATTTATTACAGCAGCAATAGGAAACTGTTAGAGTTCCCAAAGCTCTTTCCGTCTCCAGCTTCAACCCCTCCTTCTTCTATCCCCTCCACCCACGGTGTAAGAATCACTGTTGAAGGTCTGACCGCAAGTTCTAGGGGCTCCAGGCCCCTCAGGAATGTCTCTCTGCCTCCAGTGCTGACTTTACAGTGGGAGGTTTGTGTCCCCAGATGGATGAGTGGTGTGCGGGAGTGCTCCTTCTCTGAGAAATAATAGGCACCACACTCTGCTCTCTGCACTCCATAATATTAGAGTCAATTATTTAAGTTTAGTTTGGTAATAGATTGAAGTTTCATTTTCTTTCTTTATTTTTTGGCCACGCTGCAACGGCTTGAGGGATCTCAGTTCCCCGACCAGGGATCGAACCCGTGCCCCCTGCAGTGGAAGCACAGAGTCCTGACCACTGGACCGCCAGGGAAGTACCTGAAGTTTAATTTTAAACATAGGATGAATTTTATTAGTGAGCGCCCAACTTCTTTAAATTCTTAATAACTGTAGTTTCCTCATAAAATGAAACAGTAAAGTATTACCTCGGAGAAATTCCTCAGCTTGACTGGGCTCTTGTCCTAAACCACTTTGCTGGTTCTCTCTTTACTATTAGCCTTGACAGCGGTACCCAGGCCTTTTGAATCCACAGCTGGGTATGGATCCTCATCTCCCCACTTGTACCCCTGACCTGGGAGGAACTGGAGATAACGATGTCACAAAATTATATACAAGAAATCTGCCTTTCATCCTGCCTTTGCAGAAGACTTAGCTTTGTCTCAGGGTCTTCTTATGGGAAATGTAAACAAAGACAAAGGTCAAATGAATCTCCACTGTGGGTTCAATCCATGGCCTTGCTGAGCATCTGGTCTTCAATCCTAAGACATCACACTATGTTCCTAGGCTTGCCTCGTCTCGTGGTTAAGAAGCCTTCTGCAATCCTGGGAGCTAGGCTGGCCGTGCTCAGATGTTGGACACTAGCTGTGACCCCTAGGCCCCGCTCTGGAGTCGGACAGAGCTCCAGGGATGCAAAGGAAGTCAGCGTTTGCAAAGACCAGCAGACTTGGCTCCAACAGCACCTGCTCCATGAAGACTTCCCTGGTCTCCTCACCCCCCAAGTAGGAATAACTCACCTCCTCCTTCATGCCGGCCCCACTCTGGACACACTTCTGGTCTGGCACCTAACATAGTGAAACGTTACCATAATCACTTGCTCACATCTGTGTCTTTATAATAAACAGCAAGCTCCCTGAGGGAGAAGATCATGTTTCCTTCATCACTGTGTCCCTCCTCCCCAACAAGATGCCACAAACCAGTATTATGGAGGCACTTAATAAATGTCTGATTGATGAATGAATGAATGGATTTTCTACGATCCCCTCCCCGGATCTCCGGGACTAAGAGACTGTGAACGATGGGTCTGCGTAACAGCGTCCCTCTCTTGTGCTCATCTGAGACGGGTCAGGCAGACGGCTGTGCGGTGCTACCGGCAGTCCAGGCAGAACGCTCTGAGCCAGGAGGTGAAATCAGGCTGAGCCTGGCAGCTTCTCCCTCCTGCGGCCTCTTGAGGTATTTGGCCCCTTGGGCTATTTCCTGGAGGAAGAAACCAAGAGCCTACTGGCTGCACAGGCTTTGGGGGCTGTCCTTGGAGTTCTCTATCCTAGGTACGGGGTCAGCCTGGCCTCTAGGTGTGGCCAGTGGCAACCTGCTCAACAGCTACAAGCATGAAGCCACCAGTTCAGCAGAGGACAGGCTGCAAGATGCTGACTCACCCCTCTCCTCCCTGCTGGAGCCATGAATAGCTGCGCTCCTGTTCTCTGATTTCAGAAGAGGGATGCGAAAAGTCTGTGAGACATCTTCCGCAGTTTTTCCAGGAATCCTGTGCTGTCATTTCTGAGCACAAAGAAGGGCCTATCAGAGCACCTTATTTTGCCCTTGGCTCTTCTGACTAGTTGACGAGAACTATGTTCTCAGCTGTAGGACAGAAGCCTCTTCCCTGAGAAAAAGACATATGGAAACTCAAATGCATATTTTGCATTCATTTAGAGGGAAGATGCATAGAAAAGGCCAGAGCCTCATTCACAGTAAGCATAAAAATATATGCACAAGGGTGTACAGAAATAATGAAATGAAGAGATAAATTATGCAATACAGCCCCCAAATTTCAGAATACTATAGAGTTTTTAAAAATGGATATCTATTAACACTGATAAATAACTATAATATACTTTTAAGTGAAAAAGCGAATGATCTAATTTATGTTTAAAAAAAAAACCCTATAGATGTATATGTATGCCTGTGTATGTTGTAAAAGCAAATTTCTATAAGAAATATGTAAATAAACTATACTGGTGAGAGATGGGTAGAAGGTAATTTTCATATTTTTATTCATAATTCTATTTTGTTTAAATTTTTATAACCAGCATCTACTTTTTATTTAAAAACCAAAACTGAAGAAGAAATTAATAGAAAAAGGAAAATGGGCAAAGAAAATGAACAGTTTTTAAAAGAAAACATACAAATTACAACTTACCAAAATGTTTAAATGCCTATTTTAACTAGCTTGAAAGAAAAGCAAATTAAAGCAACACTGAGGTGCTATTTTGGGCACATCAAACTACAAACTATTCTTTTTTGATACTAGTAAGTAGTCTGGATGAGAATATGGTGAGATAGATAGTCACATTCTTTTCCACTAGTGGTGGGAGTTTATCAAATGTACATTGGCATATTAATTCAGAAGAATACAGGCAAAATATATTTGAACCTTAAGAAAGTTTTACTTTTATATTTTTCTCACCAATTCCAATTCTAGAAACTAGGCAAAGGAAATAATCAGAGATTTGATAAAAAATTTGTATATCAAAATACTCATCACTGTGTCATTCATAAAAATCAAAAAAGTAAAAACAACCTACACATTCAACAGTAATGAAATTTTTAAAGGATAATATCATGCAGCAGTTTAAAATCTTGTGCTCAGAGAATATTGAAAGGCGTGTTAAAATCTCATTGTATAATTCAGTGAAATCAGGGACAAAACGTATTTAAGGTATGAATTCAATTTGGTAAGCAAACAGAAATCTAGATATGCATATGTATTCACACAATCACAGATAAAAGACTAGAAAAAATAGACAAAAATATTAAAATTTGTTAGAGCTGGGGGTTGCAATTACAGGTGATTTTTATTTCTTTATAATGTTCTACATTTTCCGTTTTTTCAGCAATGTTCTTTCTTTCCACTTATAATCAAGAAAAATAGTAAATTTAAACTAAAATAATATCAAAAGTAGAAGGGGAAAACTTCCTAGAGTTCTTTTTGTCTAGCATCAGACAAATAAACCATTGGCTATGCATACGTGATGTACTCTTAGTGAAATATATTTTAAGACAGAGAAAATTTAAAAAGCCAGTAATGTCTACTTGTAATTTTCCATAAGCTTTTAATGTTGAATATATTGGCTTTTTGAATTTGGAATCACATAGTTCAAATAAGCATACAGCTGCTTTGAAAAGTCCATAAGTATTTTTACACCAACCAGAGAATTCACATAGATTCAGCTGGGTTGCACTCACTCAGTACAGCCAGTCCTATACATAAAGACCTTGTTACAAAGGATCTGTGGTTTCATGGTCCAACTCCAGCTCTGCACTGAAACAGGATTTAAGGCATCTGTATTTTGGATGCAGAGGATAAAAGAGCTCACTTTATCTCACCACCCTCTCCAGGAAACAAATGCTCCAGATAGCAGCCTGGCACCAGCAAATGCTCCCTGGTTGCTTCACTAATGCCTCATCTTTACACACATGTTACTTTTGCTGAGAGGTTTTCTTTTTTTCATATGAGCACAGAGGATTCTTGGGGGGGAAATTTTTTTTAATGACTACCCTTAAAAAGTATTCCTTAAAAAAATAACTCTATGTACTTTATATGGGTGATATTACACAGTCACCATCCTTGATAAGAAAATTCCTGCCAATTTCTTCATCTTTCCTTGGGAAGTCCAGATCATAAGAGAAAAAGTATTCAAGTGAATCTCGTTATTTTCTGTCCAAAACTGCTCTCTTCCATATTCAAACACATTTAAGAAACCACAATCAAACTCTTTGGAGACAAGGCAGTCTAGTCCAGATTTGATAAACATTTATACTTTGCACTTCGTTTAAAGTAAACAGAAAGTGCTGGTGTTTGGCTGGAGATCAGTCTGTATGTGCTAATGAAAACACTCCACATGGTCCAGGTGGTATGTGACAGGCAAGTGTTACTCACACAAATACCTGGGAAAAGACAAGGCTCCCGCATAGCAGGGGCAGCAAGCTTTGTCCCATTCAAGTGATTTTTCGATACTTTAAAGGTACCGATATTCAAACTTGGGTTTCTCTAACTAGTCCCCGCGTCTATTTGACTCTCTTTGCTTCTGATTTACAAAGCCATGCCATACTCTAATACCCTCTCACGGAGAGGGAAAGATTATTCAGTATTTGGAATAAAATAGACTGTAACTTGAAATTCTCCCTCATTTGGCTCAATTTCCATGTACTTTGGCTTTTTCTTTTTTTCTTTTCTTTTTTTTTTTTTACCATGGAGTGTTCTTCCTAGAAACTACTATATCAAAGGGACTTTGCAGGAACTCTCATTCCTATTTGTGCATTATTTATCTTAATTTCCAAATTATGTAATCAATTCCAGAATAATCTAAGGAGGAGGCAGGGTAGCTAACCAAGATGTGTATAAAGTCTAACCAGTTGCCAGTGGCCTGTGGCGCTTCCACATATGGGCCCGTGTGACACGTCAGCATAGACACTCTTCTCTGGGGCTGTCGAGTCGGTCCGAGGGTCAGAAGAGCACAGGTTCCTTACTCACCTGGCCTATTCCAAAGCTCTTTGAATATCCTGAGTGCTCTTTGAAATACAGTCTGGATTCTGTTCCTATTGGGTTATGTAAGTCTAACTTCTCCATCTTGCACCTTCTGACCGCAATGTTGTAGTGAATCAGATAAAATGGCATTTTGTGAAAGAAATTAGATTTTGGTGCAGTTATGACAGGCCACTTCTTTTTTCTCTAATAATGAGAAACGAAGTGGAAATAAAACTTTCCAATGACCTTCAGAGGTTCCCCAGAACTTCCACTGTGAACGCTGATTGCCTTGGGCCCCACATGCAGCCACTGGCTCAGTGACCCCCTGCATGTGGTTATCCTCTAGAACTGACCTGCCCTGCAGGTGAGCTGCTTCAGCGTTACTTGATTGTTAACCGCACTGTCCTTGGAAGTTTTTTGTCACCTGGGAGGTCCAGATGCTCCTCAGTTACCCAAGACCATTATTTGCCAGGTTCGTTACCCCCAGTTCCAGACCGTCAAAATCGATTTGAACCTGATTCCGCCACGACTTTGGACAATATATTAAATTCACTTACAAAGCCTCAGTTTACAGTTTACCTGCCAAATAGCTGTCAGCTCTAGGGTAAGAGTTAACTGAGACAAGGTGTTTAAAATGCTATCACAGAGACATACAAATGGCCAACAAGCACAGGAAAAGATGCTCTGTATCATTAGTCATTAGGGAGATGCAAATCAAAAACCATAACAAGACATCACTTCACAGCACCTAGGAAGGCTAGAATCAAAAAAAAAAAAAAAATGAAAAACAGCAAGTGTTGGTGACGATGTGGAAAAATTAGAACCCTTGCATATTGCTGGTGGTAATGGGAAATAGAAACTGAAAAACAGTCTGGCAATTCCTCAATAAGTTAAACTTAGAATCACCATATGACCCAGTAATTCAACACCTGAGTATATGCCCAAAAGAACTGAAAACAGGTGCCCAAATAAAGACTTGAACGTAAATATTTAAAGCAGTACTATTCCCAATAGGCAAAACATAGGAACAACCCAAATGTCCATCGCCTGATGAATGGGTAAACAAAATGTGGTATATCCAAAAAGTGGAATATTACTCAGCCACAAAAAAGGAAGGAAGTGCTGATACATGCTACAACATGGATGAAAGCCTGAAAATATTATGCTAAGAAAAAGAAGCTAGATCCAAAAGGTTACATACTAAATGAATCAATTTATATGAACTATCCAGAATAGGCAAATCCATAGAGACAGAAGGCCGATTAGTAGTTGCCAGGGACTGGTGGGAGGGGAGAATGGGGAGTATAATGGGTATGGGGTTCCATTTGGGGTGAGGAAAATGTTCTGAAACTAGATAATGGTGATGGTTGCACAACACTGTGAATATCAAAATGCTACTAATGATAAATTTTATGTTACATGTATTTTACCACATGAAACTTTGTTATCACATAGTAAGCATTCCATAAACATTAGTTATTATTACTAAATAACTTTTGGCAGTTTTTTGTGTATTCTCAGAACAATATTACTTGATGGTCATTATCTAGCAATATTATGCATTGGGTTTTATTCTACTGTTGTCTAACTGATAAATTTTTCTCTCTCCGGCTAAACTGCATGCACCATCAGATCAGAATAGGACCTCATTCTCTCTCACTAAGCCACCCCTGTACGTAGACAGAACTTCCTGTGTGAGCTGATCTGGGAGATGCTGAACAGCTTATCTGCCCCAAGGTCTTTACCCCACGGGCCCACTCTAAGCTCTCAAATTCCATATGAGAAGGACTCCGATGTGTAAGGCACTGTGTCTCTACCGTTGAACTGCAGGGTTATTATCTGGAAGAGGTCATCCAATGGACCACCAGACCAGAAAATTTAACATCGTAGCATGAATTAAGTCGGTCACCAAAGAAAACATCTGAGGAAATGAGAATTCGGTGGGGGATGACTGAGGTGACCGTTTGGCCTGTTAAGGTGATCTTCAGTGAGTGGTTCTGAGCCACCAGGGCCTTGGGAGAAAATAGTACTGTGGAGGAGGGCAGCTGAAAGGGAGGAAAGAAATTTCAGAAGCAGTTTTCACCTAGTTGAGATTTTACCAAGATCTTGTGTTGTATCCAATGCCGTTACTTCTACCCCAATAGAGTGGGCACCCAATATGACAACCAAGGGGCTTCTTTTGAAAGAAGAAATGAGTGAATGAATGATGCCTGGAATAGGTTTTAAAAGACCTCCTTCCTATACCCCTCTCTTTTATCACCCATATAACTAAAGTAATAATAATAGGAGTTAACATTTATTTATAGGGCTTATCATGGGCTAAACCATTTATATGATTATTTCATTCAATCTGCCCATAATCTTATGAGATAGTTACTATTATTATCTCCAATTCACACACACACAGAAGGACACTGAAACTTAGAAAGGTTAGGCAGTTTGCCCAAGTTATAGCCTCGTAGAGTTGGGTCTCTATCCATCCAGAACCTCTACTCTATAACCTCTCTGCTGACTATTCTAGCGCACTCTTTCACTCTTAGTGAGAACATCAGCATGAGCTAAATGGATGTCAGAGTATGAGTCAGAGACAACAGAAGCAAAAAGCAATCATGAACACTGGGGGTTGGAGGGCCATTTTGGTCATTTCCCTCTCTGCCCTTTGCCAGTCACCCATACCTCCCACCCAAGCCTGGGAGCGGTAATTGTTCATATCAAGGCAAGATCACTGTAGCCCCTATGAGGAGAGCATATCAAGCGCTAATTCCAGGTGCGCTGGCATTCTCCCTTTGTGGAAAACAAAATTAAACTAAAAGGCGTATTGAAATAATGGATGCAACTTACAACTCTTATTGGCCCTCCATTAGGTGATGTTCGTTGCAAGTGCTATGTTTAGCTGGTGTGGAATATCCACAGCCCATTTTGTTTCTTTTACTTTGTCTCAGCATATTTACCAAATGGCCATTCATGAGTTTTAGTAACACATCTGCTATGTCAGCTATATTTATTCAGTGACTTCTCAGGATAGCCCCTGACCAGCGACTTCAGACAATTCAGATCCCTGGGTTGAATATTTCTTAGCATTGGCACTAACCATTGTATAAATTGGGCCAGTTCTCCTTACAGCTGTGCAGATTTGTTTATCGCATTTATGTGCTTCGAAGTCAAGCAAGACTTCGGATCTAAAACATCTAGGTGTGGGGTGTCCTATAACCAAATCATCTGGTGATATTTGGAATTTTTCACTCTCTGAGTCTGTTTAACAATCACTTTTCTTTTTCTATATCTCATTCTCTCCAAGGGCTCAAAATCTCAGCGTGGCTTTTATCTAGAATGGCCGTTGTTTCCTTGACCTCTAGAATTTTCCTTTCACAGCTAAGAAATTGCTAGGCTATAGCGTTTCATCCAGGTAATTGTAAAACCTTTATCTCTTCCATGCCGTGATGCTCTCCAGAGGCAGCGAGCAGGGAATGTTTTAGGATTTAAGGGCAAGAGCGGTGTGACCAGGAGCAGCTGTCCCTTTCTGACTTGAGCAGAGGCACACAGTGACTGGGGACACGTTACAACCCTGTCTATGCACATGTGGTAACGTGTTACTCCAAACACCCAACCACCCTCTGCTCCCCCCTCACTACACACACAAACCCACATGCTGGCAAATGGCTAAATCGATGCAACCAGATGGGTAAGTGGCCTGAGAGTTGCTGAGACCATATGATGCAATTAGAGATTTGATTTGATGGAGATGTTAATTACTTTGCATTCAGATAAACACTATAATGTGTCCGGGAGGGAACTGTTATTTGGAGTTGACTCCTGTTTTAGAGCACAGAATGGCAGGAGGCTACTCTGGTTGGTTGCTTTAGGATCTACCCTCTCAACAAGGCTTCCTGAAAAGATAATTAAAGGACTCCCAGCTCAGCTAAGCACGTAATGTTTACATCAAGCAGACAGTACCGACAACAACAAAAAAATACTTTTCAATATTTGTATTTTGGTTTCTGAGTTTCTGCAGGAATCCATATACAGCATGTTAAACGTATGTGTCTGTTAGCTCACAGTGTGCGTGTTGAACCTCTCTTACTTACAAAGTAGGTAGCTATCTGGGTAATGATTCAACAATGTTACTTACTGAATGGCTGCTACGTTTTCAAGACTGTGCTGTGTGCTCTGGGAATAAAGATGTTATTTCTCCCTTCAAGGAAACTACAGTCAAGAGCGAAAATGCAAGAGAGGGAGGGTCAGACTCTAACCAAGAGGCCAACTCAAGAGTCATTTCTTTCTTTTTCCCAGCAGAATTCCAATTTTGTTTGGGTAGCAATGTGTCCTGCCCCAAGTGATGAATTATCTAAGCCAATCATGGTATCCCTTTTCTCCTTTCCCAGACACTCCCTTTGCTAGCCTCTCCAACTAGGGTTGACATATTTGCCATTGATACTTTCTTCCACTTGGGACACTGAAGTGAGGATGTAATGACTGGAGCTATAGCAGCCATCTTGTGATGGTGAGGTAAAAAGCACAGAGATGAACATCCAACAGGCTGAGAATGGTGAAACCAAAGGGTAGAAAGACATTTATAGGTTGTTGATGAAGCTTTGGAAGCAGACAATAAATATCCCTAGGGTTTAAACTTCCATTAATGTGGTCTTCTATGACATGTAACTGAAGGCTTTCTAAACTGTTATAACATATATCCATAAACTATTAATCAAGCAATAGATTGTTCTAAAATCTGTGATGTTGACTATTAGAGAAAGGATAATTAAAACAGAAATATTTATCAAACACCTACTATGTGTCAGATATTCTGCTTGATGTCATTAGACATACACATTGGAAAAGCACAACAGACACTGCCTCTGCTGCAGTGGAAGAGGTAGAATTTGAGCTAGGCCCTGAGGAGTGGTTAGAATTGAGACAGGTAGAAGATTAGAAAGGGGATCTTTCCAGGGAAGAAAAGCAACCCAAACAAAGGTAAGGTGGTATGAAAAGTCTCGACTTTCTCCGGAGACAGTAAGTAGGTCTCTGAAAGGAGAGGTGAAGCATTGGAGAGCAAAGAGAAGTCAAGTTGGGTGGGTAGGGCTTGATTACTGAAGGTCATGATAGTCAGACAGAGAAGTTTGGGCCTGATCATCAGGTAACTGGGGAACCACTGAAGGCCAAAGACGGACCATGAAGAAAATGATTGCAAAATTAAATGCAGAATGGAATGGAGGGGATAGAGTTCGGGAATAGATGGGCCAGTTAAAAAACTGTTACAGAAATAATAATATTAATATAACACTACAAGAACAACAGCTAATGTTTATAGAGCATTTGTTATGTGCCAGACTCTCTTCTAAGTGCTCTCCATACAGTAACACATCTAATCCTCAAATGACTCCATGAGATAGGTATGAACACTTTTACTAAGGAGGACCTGAGGCCCTTAGAGTTTGCCTAACTTGTCAAAAGTAATACTTAAGGCAGAGCAGTAGTACAGTAATTAAGTAGTAATATAGATATGAGGGCTTAGACTAGGGTGACGTACCAGGGAAAAGAAAAAAGCCAGTCTAGTAAGCTCTGTAATCTTAGCAGCGCCCTTCCTGCCCCCAGAGTCATCAACAGATGCTCATAAAAGTTCCTTTGCCCTACATCCATACTTCTAGAACCCTTTGTAGACCTTGCTTCTCAGACTTGCTTGTGCCATCTTGCAGGTTAAATGCTATAACACCTTCCCCATGTTTCTGTTGTTCTCAGTCCTCTCCAATGGACTTTCTGCTTTGACCTCTCACTGATTCGCGGATCATGAACCCCAAGTGCCCGGTGCTCTGATCACACAGTGCATGGCCGCCCCCCTTCCCATTCCCAGGCCCAAGCTGCCTTCATTCTTAGAGCCCCAGGCCTCCAGCTTGCCCTGCAGGAGGAGCAGGCAGGATGAACATGAGGGACATGTCTCGAGGAAGAACTGGTCTTCTGAAGGTTGGTTTGTTGACTAATTGAATGAAAGGATAATGTTCTAGACACCAATATCTCCAGTCTCAAGAGGAGAAGAATAGTGTTACCGCCCACAAAAGATAAGACGTGAAAGAGGTCCATGATAAGATCAATCTGGATATAAAATGATAGACCTGTAGCCTAATAGTGTCAGAAGGTATCGATATTAGAGGGTTACTGAGCCAAATCCTCTGATGTTGGGTTTGGGTGGAACATTCAGGCAGAAGGGTCCTGGGGAGTTAGTAGCTAGGATGAGGCAGCCCAATATGAAGTCTGAGGCTCAAGATGCTGGTTTGGGAGTCAAAACAGAGTCATGGGAGTGAAAAGTGAACGGAGACTGGGTGGAGCAAGCAGATATCAAGTGAAGAGTCTTAAGGGCTCAGGGGACAAAAGCCCAAATAGGAGGCATGAAAGTAAATAGGAACCAAAGGACCAAAAATGGAGACTGAGAAGGAATAGAAGAGTAGAGGGGGAAGCGGGACCCCAGGGCCAAAGAACTCAAGAAGAGAAGAGAGTTTCTAGGAGTTTTTTACCTGATTGAAAGTCTCAGAGAACTCAAAGTGCAACTGAAAAATATATTTTCTTAGAAGGGTCTCCAAACCTTCAGAGTTAGATCCTGCTTTAAAATCGATATATTTTCAGATTATGCCCATTGATTTTTATCCATTTCCTTTCTAAAGGACATCTTGGTTGCTTCCAAGTTTTGGCAATTACAAATAAAGCTGCTATAAATATCAATGTGAGATTTTTGTGTGGACGTAAGTTTTCAACTCCTTTGGGTAAATACCAAGGAGCACAGTTGCTGGACCATATGGTAAGAGTATGTTTAGTTTTGTAAGAAACCACTAATCTGTCTTCCAAAACGACTGTACCATTTTGCGATCTCATGAGCAATGAATGAGACGTCCTGTCGCTCCACCTCCTCACCAGCATTAGGTGTTGTCAGTGTTCTGGGTTTTGGACCATTCTAATAGATGTGTAGTGGTATCCCATTATTGTTTTGATTTGCATTTCCCTCATGATATATGACGTAGAGTATCTTTTCATATGCTTACTTGGATATATACATGTTTATATTTTATTTGGTGGGGTATCAATTAAGGTCTTCGGACTTTTTTAGTCCGGTTGTTTGTGTTCTTTTGTTGAGTTTAAAGAGTTCTTCATATACTTTGGATAACAGTTCCTTATCAGATGCATCTTTTACAAATATTTTCTCCATGCCCAGTGGTTCAGAATCTCCAATTTTATCTCATCCCTGCCATAATCTACTATAATTTTTCTTTGACGATCAAAAATGATTTTTTCCCTAGAACTACGTTATGCAATATGGTAGCCACTAGCCACCTGTAGGTATTTTAATTTAAATTAAATAAAATTAAATAAAATTTTAAATTAAGTTCCTCCACTGCACCAGCTATACTTCAAATGCCTACTGCACTGGGCAGAGCAGATATAGAACATTTCCATCATCACAGGTAGTTCCATTGGACAGTTATGTTCTAGATTCAAGGGATTATAGTTTTACAGGATAAGAACATGCTACATTTTCTATCTGCAGATCTTAAAGTCTCTACATAATGCCAGAACAATCTGATACTTTTGTTCTTTTGCTCCTGTCATTAATTAAAATTTCTGCCTAAGTGGATCATTGTTAGACATAGTTAAGGTAATTTGCCACTATTCCCAGATGCTTCCGGCAATTACAAATGTCTATCAAGTTGCTATTACCTTTCAGAATTTTTAATTCCTATTTAAGGATCTGGATTCCCTATGTATTCCTTGAGTCTCAAGGTCCAGTTGAGGATGTAAAAGGAGAACCTGAGTTCACTAGGAAATAAAGACTTGGCGCTCATCCTTTTGTCTGACTTGGATATCAGAGCATTTCATAGGCACGGTACGCCTGAGTATAAATAGCCTACAGTCTCCGTGTTAAGTACATACCTAAGAGACATACCTAAGAGCCATTGTCTACTAGACCATAGACTAAGACATGTGGAGCAGATCAAATTAACAAGAGCATTAAATAAATAATTGATGTAGCTTCAACTAAATAACCAAGCATAGTAAATAAATAAACCCTAAATTGGCAGGATGTTCTTGTCTATTCTAAATCCAATCAATGTTGGCTGAATACCAGTCTTCTTGATGCAATTAAAACACAGTAGTGTGCATATGCTGTCCTCTAAATAATATATTTTTTTACAGGAATGCATGCTATTCTGCCAAGGATGATTCAATGTCATGCTTAGATTATGCAGCATTGTAACTGCAACTTTGATAACTTTGCTGTATTTTGCTTTTCCATCATAATCGTAATCTATATGTTTAACTACTTCAGACCTTTATGATGTTTTCTCCAAAGATATAGAAGAGACATGCATAGGAAGCCTAGGGATAAAGATTTACAAGTTTCGTTTTCCTGGTCCTATGCTCATGCCTTTCTCTTTTACACGCACACGCACGCGCACACACACACACACACACACACACACACACACACACACACACATCCACAGGTGCACTCACACCCTGGAGCTTTAGTTGGGAAGAAAACCTTACAATAAATCCACTTCCAATGTCACAGCAGCTTTTCATACTTCCCATTGCATAGACCAGAGAAAAATCTCAGTGTTTCTGCTCTCTTCAGAACTCGGTGAGGATTAGTGAGCCATGAGGGTAGGAAGACATTTTCCATCCTTCTTCTCTTATCCACCTATCTTTCAGAATGCTCAGAAAAGGAGTGTTATGCTTATTTTCTGTTTAAAAATCATCCAGTGTTTCCTGTGAGTCATCAGCCGGAGGAGTAATATGACTCTACCTTATGGCTGAGTAAACACAGAGATCTGATTTCAGGCTAGGGACAAATTTCAAAATGCAAATATAAATCACATAGCTGATCCTTTTTCTCCTCTTCTAAGCAATCCTACAGGCATCCAACAAGAGAGTGAAAATCACACTTCTTACTTGAGTACATGATTCCCCACTTTTCATCACCTTTTTTTTGTTGTTAAAAGCATTTCTTTCTTGAATGTTTTTTCTCCCAACTTGGGTCATCTTTATAATTGATTTTTCAAGGTTACATAATTTTGGTTATTAGTGTTTGGGCAATCAATGAGGGAGTTTCAGGACAGAGCATCAAGGAACACTTCTAAGACACAGTTTAACACGGGAAGAACTGGGGCAAACCAGAAGACATGCAAAAAAATCCATATTTCTAACTATGTGGGCATATGGCTCAGAGGTAGGTGACTAGAAACAGGATACAAGGGCAGGAAGAAATGGTCAAAATGTTCTTTGCACCTTCTAATCCCATGAGGGTTTATTTCATTACTTGGTATTTTTCATTCCTGAGAAAGGGGTACAGGTCATAACCTACGGCCACAGTGAAGCAAGAACGCTAGAAAAGAGAAACACCTATCTACTCATTTGGCCATTTGGCCAATTTAGGAACCTTTATGTGAAAGGAAGGAAAGAATGAGACAATTAGAAGGTGGGTAAGAATGGAAACACATACAACTTAGAGGAGAGTGGGTGACCTGGAACAGACTTCTTATTCCAAATCCTGCCATCTCCTTGACGATGTGGAATCAGTGCTGCCCCTTGTTGAACAATTGACTCAGTTTATGACCAAGGATAAGCCACTTGATCTCTCTCTGGACTGCAAATCTCCTTGCCTCATAAATTAAGGATTTGGAGACCCACAGAACTTCAGGGTTTTGTGAATAGATAGAGTAAGAAGGATGACCATCAGGTCCAATAATAACAATCATTTTACTTCGAGGGCTGAAAGAGAGACTTCCCAGAAGGCATCTTGATATCCTGGATCAATGACATATACTCAGCGCACTTGGCTTCTTGCAAACACTCTTTCCCACTAACTCATAATCCACTACTCTGTGCAAGACCTTGTGATGACCCTGATCAACAGAGCAGCTTGAAACAGGGAGCCTGGATTCTCTTCCTGGGCATTTGCTTCTGTGGAACCCTCATAATAACCAATGTGATGAGGTCTATTTGTAGGATAATTTGATCTTTCCTTTTATTATTATCAAGAGGAAATGCTGTTCGGATGTAAAGATTTAGAGACAAACTAATGTCCTTTAGAGTGAAAGGTAGGATGGGGGAGAGGTGTAGCAAATGCTGGTGCCCGCACACTGGCTGGGCTTCCAGCTGCCAGCGCCTGCACCAAGGACTTTCTCTTGCTACTGGAGCCCATTCTGCTTCACAGAGGGCAGGCTTGACCCACGGCAGAATCGTTGCCCCTCCCCAGAGCAGCCCTCATTTGATGACTAAAGCAACAACTGATGCGAGATGATGTGTCAATGTCCCAACTCCCTCACCCTCTTGGGTGCATGGTCTCCATTGGCTTTCAGGGTTTCCCCAGGGAAATTAGACTCCACTCATACGAGGTGATAACTGGCTTCTTAATGTGCCCTTTATTGGTTGCCTCCTTCCTGTCTCTCTTCTCCACTCTCTTCTGGTCACATCCTTCTCCTCCCAAACAAACTATTTGCTTTTCAAGTCTTATCTCAGTGTCTGCTTCTGTGGGACACCAAAGTAAGATACAAGGTCACTGGAAATTTGACTTATTATATATTAGTTTTATCTTAAAGGAAGCATTTTTAAAATACCTGTGCCGGGTGTTCTTAAGTACTTCACAGGTTTAAATCTCATCAACCCTTTCAAAACTTTCTGAGTTGAGATACTCAATAAAATTTGTGTATTTGAATTTTCTGCAAGAGTAGAGGATAAATGCTTTCAATCTTTTCTTTCCTTTTTATTTTAAATGAGTTAAACTTTAAAGTGGATAAATCCCTAACAATATTTAGGTTTTTAACTTAGTTGTAAAACTCTATATAATCTGAGATCACCGGGGAGACAAAAATGATATATAATTATCTCATTATTTCACATTGAGTCTCAGTTCTAATTCATTTATGCATGGGTTTCTCTTATTAAAACTGAAGTAATGGTAATAGCTACCACCTACTTTTATGGAATTTTCAGTTTTATTGATATTTTCATAATACAACTCATCTCTATTATTCTGTTTTTATGATAACAAAATGACCTAAAATACATTAAAATGCACTGTGATATAACAGCATAGGATAAAAAATGAAGTTTCTTCATGAAGACATGAAATTTAAAATCAGATCGCCTGGGTTTAGATCCTGGTTAATGATACTTTCAAACTGTGTAATCTTGAGCAATTTACTTAACCTTTCTGTGCCTTGGTTTCTTTATCTGTGAAATCAGGGTAATAAGTGTTCCAAATATATAAGGTTTCTGTGTGGATCGATGAAATTGTAATTTCAGAGCACTTCCAGATGCCTGGCACGTGGTAAGAACTCAATACATGGCAGCGATTTACTCTCATTGTTCTCACTCCTCCGTCTGGATCATGTGAGGTCAGTCTCCAGCTCCTCTCAAGAGCATTTTTCTTATTCAGAGCTGGGTTATCCCCTGAGAAAATGTGAACAACTGTGGATCAAAATGCTTCTGTTAGAGTGTAACTGTGTTTTTGTGAGTAAATTGGAGGTTCTCTATCCTTTCCCTTCTTCCCCCACCATTGATCACAGATTTGACCAAGAAATGAAAGACAATCACATGATTAAAGGGCAACAAGACATCTTCCTGAAATTAAAGACATCTTTCCTGAGTCTCTGCAGGAATGGTGCGGGATGAGAAGAGTTAATTTAGTCAGTCATCTTCCCCCCACTACATATTCTTTTCTTGTAGCTCAGCAGTGACATGGCAACTGGATAATCACCGTCAGACCTCCCCGCTCCTCCTCCCCTCCTCCCCCCTCACTGCTTTGCCATTGTTTTAGACTTTGCTACTCATTATGTAAGGCGTTGCCTTTCAAATGTGTACCCCTTTTGTGAGTCATCTATTGACTTGATTTGCCTGTGTTTTTTAATCTTATGATTCTTTGGATGGCAGATGGTAGTGTTTGACAGATTTTCTCATTTTAATGAAGGACCACACAATTAGAGTGTTGTACATATGTCATTATCTTATAAATCTTAGTGGTTTCCCCCTTATTTCCCCATGTTTCAAGATTTCCTGGAAATGTAATAGGTATTAGGCTTGTAAAATCAATTTAGGCAAACAAGGTTGAACTTGAGGAACATGTATAGAATTTTCCCTAATGTTCTAAAAATAATCCTTTAATTTTTTCATCTGCACATATTAAATAAGTAGCCATTATGTAACCAGCGCTGTCTGAGAATTCAAAGGAGAAGGAGAAAGAGAAGAAGAAGAAAAGGAGAAGAAGGTGGAGGCGGCAGGAGGAGGAAGAAGAGCAGACGTTTCTAACCCTTCATAAATTTATAGTCTTTGGGGGGAGATGATACCTAATTAGAGGTCAATAGATAATTATATAGCACAAGTGCATGGTACACTACTAATCCCTGCCCCCCACGGAGGCTTGGACTCAACTCATAACAGAGTTTCTCCCTTCTCTCAGTCTGTGGGCTGATGTGTTAGACCTCCATAAAGAAATCATTTCTAAAAATTCTGATGCTGGTACTGAATCTCTAGGAAATATGACGAGTCATTATTTCTCCCACATTCCCTTCTCCCTCTTCCCCAAGATACAGACTAGAAGTGAAGTAGAGATCCAGAAAAGAGTGATAGAACTGCACTCTGGAAGATCCACGCTCAAACTCTCCTGCATGGGCCTGTAACCTTGTCAATCACACAAGTAACAATTTTTCCTCGCTGTTGGGAAATGAATGGGATTAGCCAATGTGATTGTTCTTTATTGCAATGAGGAATGGTGAGTGCCTTTTCAGGAAGATAAATTTCACAAACTGTAACGAGTGGAACAAGCTGTTTCTCTTTGCTGTTTTTTTTGGTCACTTTAAGAAACCAGATTGGGGCCTACCGACTGAACTGTCCTCAAATGAAGACATGGAGCTAGTGTGTAGCACGGTGACCTGCCATTTTTGTCACAAAAGAGGCAAGAAAGATAGTCAGAACGCCACCTCTCCCTGTGAGGCAATAGCCTGGATGTGCAGAGAACTCTGGGTCCTCATCCCCCAAAATAGAGGTTCAGATTTGCTTGGGCATTTGGGGGGAAAAAAAATCTCACCAACAGAGGACCAAAAACCTGTATGAGTAATGCCAAAATGTTGTAAGCTATTGCTCTCAGTAGAGAATAAACAAAGGAATGGTAGAGAAATTAACTGGCCTCAAAGTGTCTTGGAGTCCTCAAACTTCTGTCTCCATTGCTTAACTTAGAAGAACCAAAATTGGGCCCAGTTCAGAGAAGGGAGTTGTTGCTGATTTAGCCAAGTGATAAAAATAAATGTTGACTGACCTATTTAGGGACACTTTAAAGGAAGATGTGGTTTATGAACTAAACTCTGAAAGATGGGTAAGATTTGAATACTCAAAATACACTATTGGGGTTAAGTTCAAAGCTTATACACAGATGGAAATGGGAATTTATACTGAGAGAGAGTTAAGGAAGCCTTTTCAATGAATTGCCTTGGTGATAGCCTGAGATTTAAAATGTGACAAAGAGGATCTCATCAAAATTACTCCAAAATTTATATCCTTGAGACCAACGTGGAGTCAGTTGACGAAGGGTGAGGATGAAGTAGGTTTTGAACATCTCATTTTAAGGTGCTGATGTGACTTTGAGGCAGCCTGTCCTTCAGATGGGTGGAAAAATGAAATTGGAGCAAACTGAAAGGGTAAGATGGGCATTAGAGATTAAGAGATCACCCCTGTGGAGGTACCAGCTGCAACCCTAAGAGTTGAGGGTTCTCTTTGGAGTTCACAGAGCAATGAGTACGGAGGGCAGATAAAAGGATGGTAGGGAGCCCTATGATGTGGGAGGTGAAGGAAGAGACAAGCCAGAATAGGGCAGAAAAAGAAGACTGCAAGGCTGAAGGACAAATGGGGAACCAAGGAGTCACCAAAAACTAAAAGGGAAGGGGGAGTTTCAAGGAGCATGTGATAATAGCCTAAAGGGTTATAAGATCAAGTCGAATGGAAACCAAGGAAAAGCTACTGAATGTTATCACATTTGTGGGAGCAATTTCAATACTGATAGAGCAAAAAGTCAGAACATGGGGAACTGAAGCAATGAGAGGATATAAAGAAAGAGGCGACCAGAGGTTGGGCAGGAAAGGAAGGGAAAAGATGAAAAGAAAAGGTGAATTTTAGGTGAAGCTAATGAAGCTTAAGCTTCACTGCCCCTTACTTACAAGGACCCCTTCCAAGGCCCTGGGAGGAATGCTAGCAATGGACCCATATCGTTGTATGTTTTGTAAATTTTGCAAGAGCAAGATGTTTGTACTGCAATTTGTTGTAAGACCATTTTCTTCCCTCTTTATCTTCTCCTCCTCACTACGGGATGCAAATTAAGGGGAAGTTGAATTGGAGATACATTTAGTTTGGATTTATTGGAATTTATTACAAAGTCACAACTGAGTATAGTTCAATTACTGCTGGTTGACCAGATATAAGAATAGCTTTCAGAAATAGCTTCTGCCCACACTATGCAACATCAAGACACGAGGACATCAACAAAAAAAAATAGGTCAAGTGTTGCCAGTATCCTTTCAAAATGATATTTAAAATTTGTCACTTAGAGAAAACTTGAAATTCCCCCAAATCTTGTAACTCATGTAGGAAAGAAACTTGAGAAAAACTCTTCTAAAACTGGCAACAATTCTACAATTTAACATGCCCTTCCCAAGAACAAGTTATGACCCCCCAAAAAAGTTTTCCCAGACTAAATAGAATTAAAAACCAAAGTTCCATCAATGTACTAGAAGAAAATCTGAATTATTTTCTTTTTCTCAATATAGAAAAATGCTATTACACAATTTGTTGTCATATGAGGAGGCTAACAAAAAGTATGTTGTTTCATCTGGATTTTTAAATCAGCTTTTTAAAAAATGTGTAACTTGTTATGACTTATTTTCTCCTTCCAAATATATATTTACTTTTAAAACTAATTTTGTATTCTTAAGCTTCATACCACCCAAGCCACAATACCCTCATGATGTACCCAGGTTTTATTGTTTTGAGGGTAGAGGGTGGATTTGAAGTGAAATAATAGCCTACTTACTAACTGTGACAAGTAGTATTTCCTGATTTCATTTTTGTAACAACCATTCAAATTAAATATTATTATACCTGTTGTATAAGTGATGGAACTGAGCTTTAGGTTCCAAGGTCATTCTGCTAGTAAGTGGGAGAGCTGGATTTAAAGGCAGATCAGTCCAATTTAAGAGCTTATGCCCTTTCCATTATAACTACGAGGTAAACTGGAAATGTGGATAACTAGAAAAAAACTGGGGATTTTAAGCACCATGATTCACTAATAAAATGTAGTGTTGACTATTTGCAGAAAATTCTTTTGTTTCTTTTTTCTTTTTTTCCCTACTAATTGATAATTCCCATGCAAATACACAGGCTTCTCATGCCATCTCAAAACAACAGTGTATGCCTCTAATATTTAAATAGTCTATGATTCTGGCCACATACCATACTGCAGTACACTTATCGGTCTATAATAAATACAACACCATCATACTGATAAAAGCAAATATAGGAATTGCTATTAAGAAACCTCAGAGAAGGAGGCAATAAATGTGTTAATGAAGTCAAAAACTGGAAAACTCGTTAAATATCTTTCATTACAGCAAATGTTTTGTTCATAGTCAATATGAAGTATGCTAATTTGGATTTCCTGGCTTGTTTCCATCTTAGTCAGTAGGCATCTGTCAATTCTCCGAGGCAAGATGTCCACTGGCTGACTCCCAGGTGCTTATGTAACAGGAAGAAAACAGCTCAAGCAGATACATGCCCTTCCCGAATGAGAATTTCTATTGTATGTGATATATTCCCTCCAAGGTCTTCCATTATATTAAATGCTTCCACCTCACAATGGTACTTTTAGTACTTCATGAGTTTGATATTAGAATATTTCATGAAAGTGGATGTGATTATTCTTTGGGGGTTGTTTAGCATTTATAGAAAGGACAGGTTAAAAATCTGTGATTACATTTTATTGGTTTATTCAAATGGCAACCAGGACACCATAGTGTGATATTTTTAATCATGGTTTTATTTGTAGACTCTGAACACACCTAGATGATGGGAAATGGCCTGACAGACAGGCAAGAACTTTGTAGGAGGTAATTGTTATTGGATTACAACCAATTCTTTCCTGAGATGGACTACATGTGAATTTCTGGGGAACCGAATCATCTTACAGTATTTTATGTTTCCTGTGCTAATCTATATAATATCCATTTTTAGCATGAATTTGTCATTAGGGTGTTTCTGAAAGCTTATCAGCTTTTCAAATAATTCATTTCCACTAATATCTTTTATAAGATAGAGCTATAACCAAAGTGCTGCTCTGAGAAATGATCTAAATACAGTGTCTATTTGTAGCTGATTAAATGCAGAAACTTGATCTGGGTGTCTATATGGCAAATTCTTCAACTGCTCTTGGCTTATGCCTTAATATAGAATTGTGATGCAGATGATTAAAGCTTTTGTAGTAAGCTGAATGTTATATGTCTTGATTTTGACATATTTCATTAGCATAAGGGAGAGGTACCTTACTAATATTATTTTGATGATTTTTAAAAATTTGTTTTCTGTGTATACAAGAAACTAATAAAACTTAGATTATGCTATAGCAGTGTACTTGGTTTGGTGTGAATCCAAATATAGTTGTGACAGTGTTGTTTCCTTTTTTCTCAACTGACTTTGTTCTTGAGTTGAATTTTATTTAAATTGTGATTACACGTTGTCAGGCACTATTCTGACCAAATCAACTGTTTAGCTTGGTATCAACTAGGTTCCCACAGAGCTCACTTTATGACGCTAGGGACTTTAATAAAACCAAAAAAGAGCAAGCTTAAGATATTCGCTAGGCTGTAACCCTAGCATTTACATACTGCCCTGAGCCTACTAGGTACTAATAACTATTATTTAAACAAATGACTGAAGGGTGAAGTTATAATTCAACTACATCTACTTGATAATCATGGTGAGGTAAAAGCAAACCCAGAGAACCAATGGAAATATGTGTGTATGGAATGGAGGTTACTTTGTAGAATAACGTATGAACCCTGTTTCTTAATTTTTCATCCTTCAATAGTGTTTTTTAATATTGCATCCTGGAGCGCAGGACGGGGTCTGAAGACACAGCTGAACACAGAAATGTGAGCATTACTAGGAGGACTGAGGAACCTACTAGAAAGCGGAATTTTAAAATAGATCAATATTCTCTTTCTGCCCAGGTAATGTAGCACATAGGTTTAGCTGTGGTCAAAGAGATGGACTTAATCATCTTTCAAGGAAGCTTTCATGTCACTGATTCTTACCCTAGCTTTGCTTCACTTAGCAGAGTATATCTCTTGTATTAATTTTAAGGAAGAACTGGGAATAGTTACTCAGAATCCACAACCATTTCAGTATGGCTTAATAAAAAAAAAAACCTTAGGCATATAGAGATATTTAAATCCATACATAAATATTATATTTTTATATTATATAATATAAATTTAATATTAACAATGAGAAGAATGTGAACAATGATTTCCTATGCCAAACTGAAGGATATAGTAAAGATTCTGATAGAGTCTATTTGTAACCGCATTGTCTTATCAGAAACAAGAAGTGGCTACCTTGCAATTAGGCATTCCTTCCTGTTTGGAGGACCAGAAACCTGCTATCACTTACTGAGTTCCGGTAAGCCAAGAGAATGTAAACATCATAAACAAAAGGTAATGTTTGAAGAACATTCTGCTATGGCCCTTATTTGTCTGAATTATGTGAACAAGTATCGAGTGCTCAGAGTCTTTTGTTTTTGTTTTTTGAAGTACAGTTGATTTAAAATGCCACGTTCATTTCAGGCGTACAGATTCAGTTGTACATACATATATATATTCTTTTTCAGATTTTTTTCTCTTATAGGTTATAACAAAATATTGAGTATAGTTCCCTGTGCCATACAGTAGGTCCTGGCTGGCTATCTATTTTATATATAGTAGTGCTTATGGGTTAATCCCACTCCCAATTTATTCCCCTTTGCCCTTTCCGCTTTGGTAACCATAAGTTTGTTTTCTTTGTCGGTGGGTCCATTTTTGTTTGTAAATAAGTTCATTTGTATCTTTTTTTTTTTAGATTCCACATAAAAGTGGTATCATATGATATTTGCCTTTGTCTGGTTTACTTCTTTTAGTGTGATCATCTCTAGGTCCATCCGCGTTGCTGCAAACGGCATTATTTCATTTTTTTTTTAGGGCTGAGTATTCCATCTTCTTTATCCACTCCTCTGTCGATGGCCATTTAGGTTGTTTCCATGTGTTGGCTATTGTAAATAGTGCTGCTATGAACATAGGGGTGCATGTATCTTTTCAAATTAGTCTTCTCTGAATCTATGCCCAGGAGTAGGATTGCTGGCTCATATGGTAGTTCTATTTTTAGCTTTTTTAAGGAACCTCCATACTGTTCTCCATAGTGGCTGCACCAATTTACAATCCCACCAACAGTGTAGGAGGGTTCCTTTCTAGTGCTCCGTTTTAACAGGCTCAAAATGATCTCCTGAGGTGAGGACAGAACTTTAACATAAATGTTAAAGTACCCTAAGTTTGTCACAGATTTTCAAGAACCTTGAAAAATAGTTTTTCTACTTGTGAACAATGCAATTTCATAAATAACATCAACTCATGAACCAACCAACGAAGAAATATTTGGCCAGCCTCCCAAGTTGACAGGTGAGCAAGTGACCTTTCTGGAGGTCCAGACTGCCGTTGGCTTCCCCAGTCTCCCAGCTGGCTGGTGAAAGAGCACAGACTAGAATCAGATCTCTCACCTTTCAGTCCTCTCTGCATTGCAAAACTGTATAACCTCATACCTGCACTGGTGTTTCCTTTCTTAAAAAACAGACAGAAATAAATATGTGCTATCTTAAAGGTGAATGGACTAGAAATTTCCCATGCTGGGCTGTCTCTGACCCCTGAACATTATTGGCAGAACATGGGTATTTCCCACAATGGCGGGATATTGCCCCCTCCTAGAAGAGATCTATTTAGGTTTCTAATTAAATGATTTGACCTGTAAAGGAACAGTTGTGTGTAGCGGCTTGTTACTAGTTATAATGTGCATAGTGGCTCAGGAAAAACTAATCATAACATCTAGTACAAGTCCAGGTACACAAGCCATGCTCTGTAAATATCTGACTATAAGGCTGTTTAACATCTATTTGAAATGTTCTCAAAGTGAACACAAACACGGTTATGCTACATGATTCACACCTTCTCTCCTGCAGACAAACGCTCACTGTAGAAATCTATCTTCTGGGTTGTCTTGGGAGAAGTGCTCATTAGAAGCAATGGCATGAGTTGTACATCTCCTTGCCCTTTCCAGACCTGTGCTTCAAAAAATTATCCAGGTTTTTTTTTTATCGTGACTATTGTGTCATAGTATATTTTAAACTAATTTCTGCCTCTCCTTGTCATGCCCCACCCTCCCCAAAATGGTGGGAGAGGCGGGAACAGGACTGTTTGTAATTCAAGTAGACCCCACTAGAGAGCACCATATGATCCAAAAAGCTAATTTAACAAGTTTTTTAAGTCTCGGAATGGAATCACAACTCGATTCATCCAGGAACAATTTCTGAACACTTAAGCAAATACACGCTTTGAAAAATAGTAGCTTGGAAAACTAGTAAGAACAAGACCATAGAATTTATATTTACTACATTTATAACTTCTGCACCACGTGAGTTGGCTCCAGGGAATGCTAATGTTACATTTTTCAAAGGTAAAAATCATTTTAACATTTCTGTGTCAATAATAAAACAAGCACAGACTACCTTCTTGAATGTGACATATGACAGAATCTTACACTAAGAGTTTGACGGGCATCTACTTTATGTTCTGGTAAAATGATGAGAAGAGGTTACAGGTTTTAAAACAAAGAGAAAACAAAAGCAAGTGCCAGAAAACCTGGGCGTTGGAACAGAAATGGTGGAAGGAGAAAGCGTCTGATGGAACACAGCATTAAAACTTGGTCTGTGGATATAGATGGTCTTGAATGAGAAGATACATGCTCCTAGAGCCCTTGAGGGAAAAGGTAATGAAAATGAAAAGCCCAGCTGTGTGGACAATAGACGGTTGTGAGCGATGGGCGGGGCCCGGAAGGAGCGGAGGCTGGGACCACCCTGGAACACAGGATCGTCGTGTGGGCTCCTAGAAACCTGGGGTCACCCTAATTGTTAACAACGACACGTTGATATTGGGGGATACGTCAGGACAGGAAAAAGGAGAGAGCCATTTGACATTTGAACTTATAATGCAAGACAAGGACTGGCTGCTATAAAGCCCAACCCAAGAGGTCTTTACGTTGCTGGTGCCTCCATCAAATCACTGAAAGGCCGCCCAGGAGGCCAGTCACATGCCTGCAAGCTGCTGCTGGGGAACAGGCAGAGTGTGGTCAAGACGCGAAAGGAAATGAAATTAAGTTGGGAAGAAGAGCTGTGTGGTCATGTAATTCTGAGAAGTGTTATTGAACATCCCCGATGACTCCATAAAAAATGCTTCTCCAGTTACATGGATTCCACAGGTAAATATTCCAGGTATGAAAAAAAAAATAACAAGAATTTACAAAGAGACTCCAAGAAATTGGAAGGATGAACATCAAAAGCATAAGCCAATTTATGGTTACCAAAGGGGAAAGGTGGGCAGAGATAAATTATGAGTTTGGAATTAATAGATACACACTAGTATATATAAAACAGATAAACAACAAGGACCTACTGTATAGCACAGGGAACTCTATTCAATATCTTGTAATAACCTGAAAAAGAATATATATATATATATATATATATATTACTCTTTACACCACATTGTAAATCAACTATACTTTAATTTAAAAATATTTTTTAAATGAAACAATTTTTTAAAAAGCATAGGCCATTCAAGAGGAAGTTGTGCAAAGGCAGCAGCCATAAACTCCCCCACAAGTTTTAGGGTTATTGTTATTTAAAAAAATTCTCTTTGAATGGCTAAGCCACAGAACCCACATGTCCAAAAGTAATGACTGATCATCAAATCTTTGTGTTTATTTTTAAGCACCATACAGTATTTCACTGCAAGGGGCTTCAGATCAGCCATGTATATAAGAAATAAATAGCCCATTTTAACTCTTTAAAGGCAGGAAAGTGGTACAGCACAGCTGTTGAACATGGTAAAATGGCCAGATGAGTATGGAAATATTGAAACCAAGATTATAGTATGGAAGGAAAACATTTATGATCTGATAATTGAAGGATATCTCCCTGGATGAGAAGAAAAAGATAATTTAGACAAGAATTTAAATATTCCAGCAAGAGTTAGGAAGGTGCTAATGGAATTGACTGAGAGACCATTGACACCTGCCTGAGCTTTGTGGTCTATTGAGAAAAGCAACGATTCCACAATGGATGGTGGGAAGTGACATGGTCAGGGCAGACATCTCCAGGTAATGGACAAAAAACAAACAAACTAACAAAACAACTCAAGAGGCCTTTTGTGTGGGCACATCTGCAGAGAAATCTCGCAGTAGTGCATGCAACAGAATGGCACTGACCACATTCAGTGGGCTTCCCTGCCCTGGAAAAAACATGAAATTTAGAATTACAGTTGATTCTGAGAATCATTCTGGGTTCCATTCCTTGGGCCTCTATTTTCACAGAATAATTGCCTTTTCGATATTTACTGCACGTTTCACCCAAAGGAGTCCAATTACAATAGCAATTTATGAATAATTGAAGTTGAAATATAAGTCACACGAACTCTGAGACAAGTTGGGAATTGGAGTGGTTTGTTTCTATTTAAAAATCAGGAAAAATTTTTCAAAAACTATTATTTTTGTTTCTAGTTAACACTTCTCCAGTCTTAGTCATTTTGCTTGTGCTTTCTTTGCCTGCTTTGACACTTTCTCAGTTAAAATTCTTCATAAACCAACTGAACTTAGTATGAGGCTGTTCAAAAAAACACTTTTAAAAAAACCATATCAGATCATTCAAAATAAATAAATGTACAGTGTTCAAGAGCTATCAGATCATTCTATGAAAGGGAAAGGGGGAAAAGAAAAGAACTACTTGAAAGTAATTCTGTTGAAGATATCTATGACATACTATTGGATGAAGAAAAGAAAACCGCCAGCAGTATGTATAGTCTGACCTCCTCATTTAAAAAGAGATATAGAGACATGGATGGACCTAGAGACTGTCATACAGAGTGAAGTAAATCAGAATGGGAAAAACAAATATCATATATTAACGCATATATGTGGAATCTAGAAAAATGGTACAGATGAACCGGTTTGCAAGGCAGAAATACAGATGTAGAGAACAAACGTATGGACACCACGGGGGGAAATCGGTGGGGTGTGATGGTGAGATGAATTGGGAGATTGGGAATGACATGTATACACTAATATGTATAAAATAGATAAGTAATTAAAAAAATAAAGTAAAAAATAAAAAGAGATAGACGCTAGATAGACAGGTAGGTAGATAGATTACACACGTACACAGTTTAAAGTATAAAAGGACACACCGAAATTATTTTATATTTAAACAACATATATAAGTGGTATATTTGTGGCCGTTTCTTGTTTCTTCCTTTTACTTATTTGCATTTTCCTAATTTTCTGCAATTACTGTAAGTTCCTTTGAAATAAGAAAATAATTTAAAAACTTATTTAAAACTAAAACGACCCATTTTCATATAAATGCCCCTGGTATGGTTAAGAATGCCAGAACTGGTGACTCAGTAGACTACTGCTGGATCTGACTGCTGTATTTTGGGAATTTTTTTTTTTTCTTTTTAGTGAGTCATGCATGGCAATTTACTCAGAGTGAAGTAAGTCAGAGGCGAAGGGCAGGCATGAGTGGAGCTCATCACTTTAAGCTCTTCCCTCACCCTATCCAGATCCTCAGAATTACACCAAATCTGGTTAAAAGAGGCCTATCGGCCTCAGTGTTCCATCAGCATGATGTATTGTGTACAGACCCTGCTTGGCGGCCAGGCCTTGCTCCACCTCTGCCTGATTTGTCTTGACAGCTCCCAACCCTCACTTTGCCTAACTATTTTGTTTCTTCAGTCTTAGCTCTAGCCTGGACACCTGCACCTTTGCCTCTGAGGTCACAACTGGTGTCTTTCTGGCTGCCTCAGCTGTGTTCCAACTGTACATTGCACTTGACATCTCTCTCTTTCTGGAAATTTCTTGAGGGGTCTCTTTCATGTAGCAAAGGATTAGGGGGTACAGCTCCTGGCCTGGCTGACCTGTTAAAACAGCTCAATTCAGGATTCAAGCACACAGTCAGCACCGGGTTAGAGGAAGTCCCAGCTGTAATGAGATTTCTCAGCAGGACGATGAATCTGGCATGGTGACGGGAAAGTGCAGGGGTGTAATACCAGGTGTGGGCAGTGGTTCCTGGGCAGATCTGTCCACAGGATCAAGGCTCCAGCTTCTAGATTGGGTTTATAGGACAATCACCAATCTTGAGGAAGAACCAAACAAGAGAGAAGCAGAGCCCTGGTACTTATTTTATAGAACTGGTGAACTGAGCAGGTTAATTCAAGAAGGTCTCAGAATTGGGATCAAGGCAGGTAGGTGCTCAGGGCTAAGAAGCAGAGCCACAGGAGAGTGCAAATACTGGAGGCTCACTCTCAGAATGCAGATACTACAAGAGGCAAGTTGCAACTCTAAGATGAGGACAAGAGCTTAGGGCTTGAGTACCAAATCTCACCAGAGGGGGAATGAGGCAGAGAGTATTGGCTCAGGAGCTGGGAGAGCTGAAAGAAGCTTGGAGAAACAGTAGGGAGCCCACATTGAGGCTCCAAAGGGAAAATGGACAAAGGAAAATTAAAGCGGACCAAAATCAGAGAATTCTGGATGACATTGGAAGTTATTCAACCATATGAACTCATTTGAAAATAATTTTTAAGTACCCAAGTAAATTATAAATATGTATTCACTGTAAAAATTCTAAGTTATTACAGGTCAGGTTAAAATCCTTTTTTGAAACCATCCCAACCTGGTCCACTCCCCTCTCCTCTCCAGTGATATCCCAAATGTATCACTTTTACTATCCATCCTGGCTTTGTATGCATTTATGTGCAGATTTTAAGGATAATTATCCCCAAAGAAGAGCTTTCCAAATATGTAGCAATTGGAAAAATGACTAAGAAGAAGTAAGCATTTTGCACCCATGATGAATGGCCTTTGATGAGGCTGTCTTGCTGTTACTTTTCCCGGAAAGCTAGCTTCTCATCTTAGCCATGCAGGCTGTGCTGGATCTCCAAAGGCAGCACTAAGTATTTGGGCTATGGCTTCAGACATGAGCAGCGGCCCAAAGATAATGACAAAACAAAGATGTTTGAAAGTATTTCATATTGATGTTAAAACCAATTCAAGTACACATTATTAGAAAAGCCAAAACTTTGTTGAACTCCTTGCATTTATGTCATATTTTAATATTGGTTTGCTTTTAAATTACAAATGGAGAAAGGGCAGTATAATCTCATTGTTTAGAGTCTTGGAGATCCAAATGCACCTACATTAAACAGGTCATGGAGTGTGATGCTGTGATGTCATACGATCACTTGCCCCTCCTTTTTGTATGTGCGAGTGTACACACACATGCGCACACCCACACACGTCCCCCCCACAGCCAGCCAAACTAACTTGAGAATTTCTTGCTGTAAACTTTTAATCATTTAGTTTAAGAATTTGGTTCTTATAAAAAATGCAAATACTTTCTAAGACGAGTAATACAATAAAGACTTTTCCACCAAAGATGGTGGGAAGGGAGCATGCCAATGCTGGGGGAGAACTAATGGAAGAAGGGAATGAGCAGAGAGTCAGGATATGGGAGCCTCAGAGACAAATGTGACCATCTTCATGATTGGCTTGTGACCAACACTGCATCCTCAGAGTGAGCTTGATAGCTCCTGCAATCCCCCTTAATGAAGAAATGTGCAAATAATTCCATTGGTTTCCCTATGGCTTTTAAGAGCTGGTCTCAAAATAATTTTCTTTCGAAAGGAAATAAAACATGATAATAAGTAAGCGCTGAACAGTTTTTTTTTTTTTTTGCTGAATGCAGATAGTATTACCAGAATTTCCTGTTTTAAAATCCATATCCAAAAAAAGTCCTCAGTTTCCCTTAAGAATTAAAATAGGATTAAACTTCCCTGGTGGCACAGTGGTTAAGAATCTGCCTGCCAACACAGGGAACATGGGTTCGAGCCTTGGTCCAGGATGATGTCACACGCCACAGAGCAACTAAGCCCGTGCACCACAACTACTGAGCCTGCGCTCTAGAGCCCATGAGCCGCAACTACTGAAGCCCGCGTGCCTAGAGCCCGTGCTCCGCAACAAGAGAAACCACCGCAATGAGAAGCCCGCGCACCTCAACGACGAGTAGCCCCTGCTCGCCGCAACTAGAGAAAGCCCGGACGCAGCAAGGAAGACCCAACGCAGCCAAAAATAAATAATAATAAAATAAAATAAAAAATCTTAAAAACAATAGGATTACGAATACCTACTCACTGGGGTTTTCCTGGTGGTGCAGTGGTTGAGAGTCCGCCTGCCGATGCAGGGGACACGGGTTCGTGCCCCGGTCCGGGAAGATCCCACATGCCGCGGAGCAGCTGGGCCCGTGAGCCATGGCCGCTGAGCCTGCGTGTCCGGAGCCTGTGCTCTGCAATGTGAGAGGCCATAACAGTGAGAGGCCCGCGTACCGCAAAAAAAAAAAACCTACTAACAGAACTCTTATAAAGCTTTAAAATGTATATAAAAGCTAAGAAGTGAGAATGGGGATATTTTAAGGAGATGGCAATAGGGAATTGGAGAGATAAGTGCAATTCAGCATTTTCATATTTAGTTTCTTAATAAAAACCAACATTTATGTGAGTAAAGACATGGCAAGTTTTTTTCTTTTTTTCTTTCATGATTAAATTAATTTCATATGAATCAATTCATTACCTAAGAGTTTACATGTTTGTGTATAATTTAGAGATATTTAAATTTCTCTATGAATTTATTATTTCAAATTAAAGAATTACAGCATATCTTAGTCCAATGCAACAAATATTAACAGTCACTGTGCCGGTAATGAGCCTTGAATGTAAAATATCACTATGAAATTCCGAAAGGACATCCAACTTTAAAAAGCATTGAAGGTTATATCTGACCAAATGAAAATCCTTCAGGGGTATTTGGAAAACATTGCTATACTTATAGAACCACTAGTAGTAACTATCAGATACAATTTCAGACTTTTTGTGAAAAAAAACCTGATTCCCCCAAATTCTTTATTTTAAAATCTAAGTAGAGGAATTATGAAGGAGTACATTTTCCACATGTGTTCAGGTGACCCAAATTTTACAGGCACAAAAGTATACATTTATTAGTCACTCAACAATAGACTCCCCTATGTCTCATCTTTCAAATCTCTTTCCCACATACCGATTTTCAACTCCAATACACCTGTGAATATTCTTTTCACAAATCATATATGTCCTTCCACACACTCTTCAACTTGAATGTGACCACATTCCCCTAACCAAAGTCCTCAGTTACCTTAAGAACTAAAATATGATTTAAAAATACCTATTCACTGTGAGGGGGAGGGGTAAATTAGGAGCTCGGGATGAACATATATACACTACTATATATAAAATAGATAATCAACAAGGACCTACTGTATAGCATAAGAAAATATACTCAATATCTTGTAATAATCTATAATGGAAAAGAATCTGAAAAAAAAATATATATATACATATATATACCTGAATCACTTTGCTGTACACCTGAAACTAACCCGACGTTGTAAATCAACTCTACTGCAATGAAAAAAACACCTCCTCCCCAAGTCAGTAAGTGGCAGAGTAGGGATCTGAACTCAAAGTCCACCTAGTTTTTAGAATAATTGATTCCATTTTTTTTGACGTCCTAAGTGAGGCATGCTGGTAATGTGGATGATGAGGAGCCTTACATAATTATTTTGAGGTTGGCTCAAAAAATGTACAGTCCTATTGTAGAAAGAGACACATAAAAAACAAATGATGTCAAAGTCTAGATGGTCAAATGCATGGATCTGATTGTCCTTCCTTTCCCGTATGATTACAGATTCATTCTCCCTGGGTGTCTTTATGTTGCATTGTTGCTCTCTTGTCTAACTTATACTGGTGGGAAGTTTTTCTTTTATCAAAAACCAATGCAAAAAATGTCATGAAGAGATTAGTGGTAGGACGGGAATAAAACACAGACCTACTAGAGCATGGACCTGAGGATATGGGGAGGGGGAAGGGTAAGCTGGGACAAAGTGAGAGAGTGGCATGGACATATATACACTACCAAATGTGAAAATAGATAGCTAGTGGGAAGCAGCCGCATAGCACAGGGAGACCAGCTCGGTGCTTTGTGACCACCTAGAGGGGTGGGATAGGGAGGGTGGGAAGGAGGGAGAGGCAAGAGGGAAGAGATATGGGAACATATGTATATGTATAACTGATTCACTTTGTTGTAAAGCAGAAACTAACACACCATTGTAAAACAGTTATACTCCAATAAAGATGCTAAAAAAAAAAAAAAAAGAAAGAAAAACACCTCCTCACAGGACTCTTATAAGGATTGAGTTTAAGTAATATGAAGAACCTAATATAAACCCTTGAACCCTTGAACATGGCAATGTGGGTTTTTGCTCTGTAACAAACCACCTTAGGTCTTAGTGACTTACACAGCCACCATTTATTTAGCTCTCGGTGCTCAAGGTCAGTAATTTGGACTGGGCTCAAGTGGGCCATTACACTGACTTGGGCAGCCTTGGCTAATCTCTACTGGCGTCGCTCCGGTGTCTGCAGCTGGCCTCCCGGTCATATCGCAGTCAATGGGTTCCAAGAGAGGCAATTAGAAGCATGCAAACCTCGAGGCCAGGTTCAGAACGAACGCGATGTTGACTGTACCACATTCTATTGGCCAAAGCAAGTCACCAGGTCAGTCCATGCTTAACCTCTTGATGGGAGGAGACTTGTGGCCATTTTTCCTATCCACCACAGCCCTGACTTCATTTCCTTTCCTTTTCCAGTACTCTCGCAGGAGGTCTTCACAATTAAAGTGATGGATTAATTTGAAATTTATTTTCAGTTTTATTTCTTTGAAACAGTATCCATTTCTCCAGGGCATGCTTCCTGCTTTCTCTTCCTTACATTTCTCCTTTTATTTTTTCCTGAAGTAATATTTACATAGCACTTTGGCATTACAAATTCTTTCACCAAATGGATCATTTCATGTAATTCTTGCAAAAATCAGAGATTGTTAGACAAGGCAAGCATTTAAATTCCCATTTTATGGTAAGGAAACAGTAACTCAAATAGGTTAAGTTGGGTACTGGAGTTCACTTGAACAGGCTCCTGAGAGCCAATTGTTAAATTTTGGGGAGTCTTGGGAGCTAGTTGTTAAACATAGCCATTATTAAAAATTAAATTTTATAAATTTATAATTATATCATATTAAAAACAAAAGTTGTAGATACCCAAAACTCATCACTTCCTAGTTATTTTAGTATTCTCTTAAGATTACTTACATCTATTGTATCCGTATGACGGAAACACCATATAATGTTGGGTTCCTTACTTTCCAATCTTTCCAATCCCACATTCAGCAACATCATGTTGGCAGCTTGAAACTGGCTCTGGAGAGACTATTTACATCGTGGAAGTCACTATTTGACTCATCATTTTGTTGACTTTCTAGATTTTCAAAAGAAGTGAAGAAAACGTTAATAAATCAGATTAAACTTATGTTTTGTCTATAGCTGTTCCATTGTGAAAAGAACAAACAATTGAGAAAATGTTCTTCCAGTATTTAAATCCTATTATCCGACTTAGTGAAGAAGTTACGTCATTGACAAACAAGTGAAGAGCCAACATACATCTTCATGGCCTTACTTTAGTCTTGGTAACATAACTGCAAGTAACATCAATCCACATTCACGTCCGAGCTACTCTCAGAGAATCGGGTGCTAAACATTTCCCAGCCCAGGTTCACACAGCTAAGGAGTGTTAAATTGGTGATGCAAAATCAGACCCTGCATCCCAGACTTAGCATTTTTCTCTAACCCCTCATCCTTCCTCTCAAAGAGAAGTGCAGCAGGGAGACAGGACAAGGATCGTGGATTGTAGACAAATATGTGGTTCCTCTCTTCACATTTCATCTTACAGGTTAACTTTATTTTTAAAAGTTTAAGTGTTAGAGCAGTCTGAATGAGTTTACCACAAGAATTTCACATTTTTGTTTTTAGGAGAAAACAATCTCTAAGCCCACTTCTCACACTGTAGCTCACAGCTGAGAGGCCAAATGGATGGTTAGTAAGTTCATGGACTTTTCACTGGGCCAACCATGCACCCTGCCACTCATTAGCTGCATGACCTTGAGCTGGCCAAGCCTCTCTCTTTTCTCAGTATTAAACTGAGAATAGTAATAATAACAGTGATGATTACTGCATGGGATTTTATCGGGTTTAAATAAAATAATGACGATAATTTACTCTGTATCATGCTTGGCACATACTGAACGATCAAAACATGTTAGGAATCACTAAAACCACTCTCTCACTAAGCTGGAGGGTCTACTAGGAGGAAATAGGTGAATGTGGTCGAAGTTGTTGCTTGGTTGAGCCCGTCCCATACACAACCTTTCTACCTGGTCACCTTCCAATGATGGGTGGTGGGGATGCCAGTGTAACCCAGTTAGGGCCAGTGAAGTAAATGAAAGGATTTTTTAATGGACAGACTTGACTGGCGTGGTCCTTTGGCCTTTTGCCATTGTCTCCTCCTCTCTATTCCTGTCCGAAGGTGGAGCCAAATGAGGCAATTATTTTGATCATAGATGCTAACGGGCTGAAGATGGTGGTGTTTGTAAGACAGAAAGAGCTTGGGCCCTCAGTGACATCACTGAGCTGCCAGATACCCTAGACTGCCAACCTCAAGACTTCTTGATATGTGAGAAAAATGAACTCCTGTCTACTTAAGCCACTGTAAGGGTGTTTTCTATTATTTGCTACTGAAAGTATTTTTAACTAATAAAAGGTGTCAAAATTAGAGGTGGGAGTCAGGAAGGAGGAAGAACAGTGGGTGAGAAATTGCTAAGCACCTTCCAATAGTAAATACTATATTCATATTTCTTTAAAAAGTATTGATCACGTAGTCAGGAAGTTCATAAAATGGCAGAAAATACCTAATGAAAATGTTATATAATTTAAGAGATTTCCCATGGAGAAAAAGAAACCCATTTTATTCCTAACTCTGAAAACATTCAAGGATGAGAAAAATACATGACAGGAGATTGGAAATTTAATCTGAGGAAAGGTTACCTAAGAACAGAATGGACCATATAACTGTCAGAAGGAAAAATTATATATATTTCTATATATATATAAATATAAATATAAATATATTTTTACTGTTACTGAACTTCTAATGACGTTCTCCTAATGAAGAATTGCCTGGATGTAGGAAATATGGGCTACAGTAGTTGGTACAGTCTTGCCAAGAGTAACTAATTTGGGGCAAGTTATCATTTTTAAAAAATGATGTTGGGCTTCCCTGGTGGCGCAGTGGTTGCGCGTCCGCCTGCCGATGCAGGGGAACCGGGTTCGCGCCCCGGTCCGGGAGGATCCCACATGCCGCGGAGCGGCTGGGCCCGTGAGCCATGGCCGCTGAGCCTGCGCGTCCGGAGCCTGTGCTCCGCAACGGGAGAGGCCGCAGCAGAGGGAGGCCCGCATACCACTGAAAAAAAAAAAACAAAAAAACAAAAAAAAAATGATGTTGAAAATGATAAGCCATATTCACCTCAATTAATTAAGGAAAGCATGTTATTCTGTTTCTTTCCTAACACCTTAAGTTACAGGAAAAAATAGCATTTAGCCAGGCAGCACTTCCTCTGCAACACTCCTTTTCTGCCTACAGTGATGTCTAGAAAAGTGTTTTTCCTTTGTGAGTGCTTAGTGATCAGTGCTCTGGAAAACTCAGGGCTTCTCTAAGGCAGCATCCTAAACAATTCACAGTATAGTAAGATTCAGTTCTCTCTCTTTTCAAAATATGATTTTGTTTGTACACCAAGAAATGAAAACAACTACAGGATGCTCTGAACTGAGGGCAGGTTGGGAGGACTCGTTGCCAGGTGTCGGTCCCTTTCAAGGGCATATGGTCCTAGGCAGCCTAGATGCAGCAGAGTCAAAAGCTTCCAATATTCTGGCTAGCAGTGGCTGGTGATGGGCTTTCCTAAAGGCTCACTCTCCATCTATTTAATAATCCCTGCTAGAACTGTGCCAGGATTTGAGCTCAAGTTCACTGATCTGCATTTCCAAGGTCCACCCTTCAATATGTGACTTTTTAAAAATCGTGGCTACATTTTCCTACTTCGGGCACCTGAACTCTTTACCATGAACCCCCAAGCTTACCCATAGATCATATTTCTAAGAATCTTGGGTATATTATATGTCAAGTATCTTTTAATACAGCTGGGGGAAACAAAGAATCTTGTACATGATTTGTGTCTGGAGTTTTAAAGACATTTAAAGAAGCAAGTGATTTTCAGTGATTACCTCTCTGAAGCTGGTCTCTTGTTCTCTCCTAACTACATTGACTTTGTGAGCCCCAGTTTAAATGCCATTTTGCTCATAGAGAAATAAAAAGAGAGTCTGAGTTCTGTCTTTTCTTCTACCATCTGCTAATATCATACCATCTGCCCCAAGTCTTGGCTGTATCTCTATTTTGTTGTACTTGCTCTGAACTTAATAAAAAGATCACCTGAAACCCTTTTAAAAATATTGTCAGCATTTGTACAAGATTCAGCACATCCTACATTTGAGCCTTTCTTATCATCTTCTCCTAGGTTTAGGTCACTCTCACATAATGATCCTTGAAATGTTAGATCCCCTTTTCTGTATGTGTGATTCCCTTGAAAACGTCTTTTTATCGAAATGCAGAGTAGGTAGAGGAAATAGCAGGAAGCACAAAAGAGGATCTGGTTTGAAAACCTCGGAGTTTGCCTCTCGGATATGATAAACTGTATCATGATTTTCTCCAAGGTTTGTATCCTTTCCATTTCGCTGAAAGTTTTGTTGTAGGTTAACACTAAATGTATATCAGAAGTTTCTCTCTTTGGGACTTCCCCAGTGGTCCAGAATCCGCCTTCCAATGCAGGGGATGTGGGTTCGATCCCTGGTCGTGGAACTAGGATCCCACATGCCACGGGGCAACGAAGCCCGTGCACCACAAATAGAGAGAACCCCAGGCGCTGCTAGCTACTAAGACCCTATGCAGCCAAAAAAGAAAAAAAAAGTTGCTCTTTTTGTTTTCTCGATCTTTTGCAATGTTATATTGTTAACAGTAACAGTTCTTCATTTTCTAGAATGAGGCTTTCTGTAGATGCCTAGAGGTGCGGACCCCATCTCCCTCTGTGTGTGTCATGAGTCTTCCATCTTCTCCATCCAACTGGACACAGTGGGGGATACTTAACCACATCACTTCTGTTTTCTTCCGTTTTCTCTCTCCCTTTCTCTTTACTTCAATGCCCTTCACACTTTCAACCCTTTTTACTTCGTGAACAAGAATCATATATAGGAGAAAATGTTACAATTGAGATAGTGATTTCAACGTTTAAAGCTCTCTCTGAATCTTTATTACAATCTCACCACGTGAACCAGGGTGGGCAGAAAAGCCTTTCTGGCATTATGCTGTTTTTTTAAATTGACATAAGGGCTTCCCTGGTGGCGCAGTGGTTAAGAATCCTCCTGCCAATGCAGGGGACACGGGTTCGAGCCCTGGTCCAGGAACATCCCACATGCTGTTGAGCCACCAAGCCCGTGTGCCACAAATACTGAACCTGCGCTCTAGAGCCCGTGAGCCACAACTACTGAAGCCCGCGCGCCTAGAGCCCGTGCTCCGCAACAAGAGAAGCCGCTGCAATGAGAAGCCCGTGCACCATAATGAAGAGTAGCCCCTGCTCGCCGCAACTAGAGAAAGCCCACGGGCAGCAACGAAGACCCAACGCAGCAAAAATAAATAAATATAAATTTATTTTTTTAAAAAAAAGACATAAAACAGGCTGTTAGCCCAGCCTCTCTCACTTTTTTCAAAGCGTCCTTCATAACTGGGTCAGTTTTCAGAAAACAAGGCTACTTCCTTCCTGTGGTCGGTTTTGCCAGCCACCCAGCTGGACTCTGCATCTGTAGCAGACACACCTCCTCTGCCCACACCTGCTGGCCCACAAAGGTCAGCCGCTGTCACCCAGGGGTGGGCATGCTCATCCTCCCTTGCTCGCATCTGTTCCTCCTCTGACCCAGTCTGGTTTCTGGCCCTCGCCTCCGTCAGTTGTGCGTGATTGTATTCCTGACCTTGACATTTGTGAGCTTCTGGTCCACACCTTGATCTGCTTCCACGACTCTGGCCGGCATCTGTATTAACAGCCCCCTTCAGTTGGTGTTTTCTCAGGAGCAAAATTCACACCATGTGGGCCTTCATTCACTCCATCTAATGTGAGTCAAGCTAATATGGCACAGCTAACATCAGCTAATATGTGTCAAGGTTCCTTATTCCCCCAAACAGAGACTTAGCTCTTTTCCAAGCCCCTTCCGTAAGTAGTTTCAATGATGGCTTCCACCTGTCATTAGGGGGAAGTTCACACCCAGCCCTAGAGCCAACATTGACAGTTACGAGATGGAGCACTAATGGTGGATTGAATCTGTGGTCTTTCTGTTGTGGACCCAGAACGAACCCACCACACTGCAGCTCTCTCTTACTTCCAGCTGTACAGACCAATACATACAGTAAAGTCTATGCCAGAGTTTTCTCAGCTAGCAATCTAGTTTCCTTCCCAGGTCTGGGTCATGGCCTCTGCCTAAGCCAGTCCACTTCGGGGAGCCCTGACAAGCCCAGCTCCTGCCAGTATGCCTCCACCATCATTACCACAGCCGACTGCTCCATGCACACTCCGTCACACGGAGTCTTCTCCTACAGATCTGGACCGTATGCCTGGTTTCGAGCACTGCCAATTGCTGGTCACATCCACCAGATTGGATTTTGTGCAACATCCTCTGAACCAAAATACACCATTTTGCACCTGTTCAGTGTGTTACAGTTTCTTGAGATTCTTTACTCTTCCTTCCATTCCCATCCTGTTGATTTTTCTTCTGGACACCACTTCAGCCATGTTGCTCAGTCACTGCATGCTCAGGCCTGAGCTTGTATGAGTTACAATACGTGATGATACTAAGGTAATCACATAACGTGTAATCCAAACCAGGACAATTCTGAAAGTCAAATGGAGTCCTAATAATAACTACACCAGGACAGCAACATGGATGGACCTAGAGATTATCATACTAAGTGAAGTAAGTCACATGGAGAAAGACAAATGCCATATGATATCACTTATATGTGGAATCTAAAATATGACATAGGGGAGGACCTTCAAGATGGCGGAAGAGTAAGACGCAGAGATCACCTTCCTCCCCACACATACATCAGAAATACATCTACACGTGGAACAGTTCCTACAGAACACCTACTGAACGCTGGCAGAAGACCTCAGACCTCCCAAAAGGCAAGAAACTCCCCACGTACCTGGGTAGGGCAAAAGAAAAAAGAATAAACAGAGACAAAAGAATAGGGACGGGACCTGCACCAGTGGGAGGGAGCTGTGAGGGAGGAAAG
>NC_041224.1:4486550-4488198 GCF_002837175.3 Physeter macrocephalus | reverse complement strand
CAGCGCGGACCCTAGAGCCGGGCATGAGCCGCTAAGGCCGCTGCTGCCGCCACCAAGAAGCCTGTGTGCGAGCACAGGTCACTGTCCACACCTCCCCTTCCCGGGAGTCTGTGCAGCCCGTCACTGCCGGGGTCCCGGGATCCAGGGACAGCTTCCCCGGGAGAACGCGCGGCGCGCCTCAGGCTGGTGCAACGTCACGCCGGCCTCTGCCGCCGCAGGCTCGCCCCGCCTCCGTGCCCCTCCCTCCCCCCGGCCTGAGTGAGCCAGAGCCCCGGAATCAGCGGCTCCTTTAACCCCGTCCTGTCTGAGCAAAGAACAGACGCCCTCCGGCGACCTACGCGCACAGGCGGGGCCAAATTCAAAGCTGAAACCCAGGAGCTGTTCGAACAAAGAGAAAGGGAAATCTCTCCCAGCAGCCTCAGGAGAAGCGGATTAAAGCTCCACAATCAACTTGATGTACCCTGAGTCTGTGGAATACCTGAACAGACAATGAATCATCCCAAAATTGAGGCGGTGGACTTAGGGAGCAACAGTAGACTTGGGGTTTGCTGTATGAGATTGACTAGTTTCTGATTTTTATGTTTATCTTAGCATAGTTTTTAGCACTTGTTATAATTGGTGGATTTGTTTATTGGTTTGGTTGCTCTCTTTTTTTTTAATGTTTTTAATTACTTTTTTAACAAAATTTTTTTATTTTAATAACTTTGTTTTATTATTTTTCTTTCTTTCTTTTCTCCCTTTTCTTCTGAGCCGTGTGGCTAACACGGTCTTGGTGCGCTGGCCGGCTGTCGGGCCTGACTCTCTGAGGTGGCAGAGCTGAGTTCAGGACATTGGACCAGCAGAGACCTCCTGGCCCCACGTAATATCAATCGGCGAGAGCTCTCCCAGAGATCTCCATCTCAACACTAAACCTACCTAAGGAGACAAAAGACCTGTGTGCAGAAAACTATAAGACACTGATGAAAGAAATTAAAGATGATACAAATAGATGGAGAGATATACCATGTTCTTGGATTGGAAGAATCAACATTGTGAAAATGACTATGCTACCCAAAGCAATCTACAGATTCAATGCAATCCCTATCAAACTACCAATGTCATTTCTCACAGAAATACAACAAAAAATTTCATAATTTGTATGGAGACACAAAGGACCCCAAATAGCCAAAGCAATCTTGAGAAAGAAAAACGGAGCTGGAGGAATCAGGCTCCCTGACTTCAGACTATACTACAAAGCTACAGTAAGCAAGACAGTATGGTACTGGCACAAAAACAGAAATATAGATCAGTGGAACAGGATAGAAAGCCCAGAGATAAACCCACGCACCTATGGTCAACTTATCTATGACAAAGGAGACAAGGATATACAATGGAGAAAAGACAGCCTCTTTAATAAGGGGTGCTGGGAAAACTGGACAGCTACATGTAAAATAATGATATTAGAACACTCTCTAACACCATACACAAAAATAACCTCAAAATGTATTAAAGACCTAAATGTAAGGCCAGACACTATAAAATTCTTGGAGGAAACCATAGGCAGAACACTCTGACATAAATCACAGCAAGATCCTTTTTGACCCACCTCCTAGAGGAATAGAAATTAAAATAAACAAATGGGACCTAATGAAACTTAAAAGCTTATGCA
>NC_041224.1:4469654-4485919 GCF_002837175.3 Physeter macrocephalus | reverse complement strand
AGAGAATGGACTTGAGGACACGGGGAGGGGGAAGGGTAAGCTGGGACGAAGTGAGAGAGTGGCATGGACATATATACACTACCAAATGTAAAATAGATAGCTAGTGGGAAGCAGCCGCATAGCACAGGGAGATCAGCTCCGTGCTTTGTGACCACCTAGAGGGGTGGGATAGGGAGGATGCGAGGGAGATGCAAGAGGGAGGGGATATGGGGAAATACATATATGTATAGCTGATTCACTTTGTTATACAGCAGAAACTAACAGAACATTATGAAGCAATTATAGTCCAATAAAGAAGTTAAAAATAAATAAATAAAATATGACATAAATAAACTTATCTACGAAACAGAAACACTTTGCTGTACACCAGAAACTAATACAACATTGTAAATCAACTATACTTCAATAAAATAAAGCAGGCAACAGGTATCAACATGAGCTAAACCAGGCAAACCAGGTGACTCTAGTCCATAACAAACACGATGATAAATACCCTCTATACTGATTTTTATGACTTCCTCTTTCAGCACTAAGAATGGCCTTAGGGGAAGCTCACTGTATTTTAAAAAATCTAAATATTAATTTTACCAACACCTAAACTGGTTTTTTGTCAAATATGCTTTAGCATACTAATGAGTGTTATCAAACAATTATACTTAACAGATCAACTCATTTACTTGTTCAGTGTCTATTTCCAGTTAATGTTATCTGTCAGATGCTAGCACACAGTAGTTGCTCAAAAATTATCTTTTGAATATGACAGGTTTGTAAGTTTACATTTCTGCACAAATAAATGAGTGGGGAGAGCTCTATTAAGATTTTATCATCGTCATCATAGTAAGCCCTGTGGGGATCCATGGGAATGAGGGTATTTCACAACTCCAATCGTCAAAATCCTATACACCAAAGCCTTTTCTCCTACATTTTATGATCGGAACCTTGGGCTCAAAATGGGTACCAATTTGTGCCTTTAAATAGACATGGGATTTGGAGGTGTGTCCTGAGAAAAAAATTTTATTGAAGTATAGTTAATTTCCAATGTTGTGTTAGTGTCAAGTGTACAGCAAAGTGATTCAGTTATAGATATATATATATATATATATGTCTATTCTTTTTCAGATTCTTTTCCATTATAGGTTATTACAGGATATTGAGTATAGTTCCCTGGACTGAGAAAATTTTATCCTTATGCAAAGATAAGGATATCTTCTTCTTCTTGTGGAGGTTAGAATTCGCCTATATTAATGCGAAACTATCCATGAATATCGTTCTTAAATGTTACCATAGAACAATACTTTGCCAACCCAATGGGCATCTTCTTCTCTTCAATAACATACCTACTTATCAAACATGAAGGTTCTTACATTTTATTAATGTCCTGATGAACTTTGTCACAAGAGAGATCAGGTATTTCAATGCAATATGGAGCTAATTTAGAGGGAAATCATTATTTTTCTTCATTGCATGAGGCTACCCCTTCTCAGAAAAGATCTGGAAACAGAATCCATGCTGTATACACACACACACACACACACACACACACACACACACACACACACACACACACACACATTGCCCGCAGCCTAATATAATCACATCTGAGATATGCACTTCATTTGAAAAACTTTCCATTTTTCTCCTTATGATAGCATTTGGTTGTGTTCCAAACACCAAGTCAAGTCCAACTATGTACCTTCCCACAAGTTCTTGAGAGGTGCTAATGTTCTGTTGTCCGGTTAATAAAACGTAGGCCACCTAATTGAGCCTTTTACTAAAGAAGCAAGTATATTCAAAGCAAAATCATTTGTTAGGTAATATCATAGCTGGTGTCTTTACTGGGAAAGAAGTGGAAAAACACCAATGAAAGCCATAAGCCCACAGTCTCGTGAAACTTCTCAGTTTATGCATTCTAAAGATTCATATGTCAGAGACATGCTATTTCAAGTCCTCTTATAAGGAGGACTTGGAGTCTCCCTGCCTGTGGCCATCAGTTTGTCCCTTTAAGGAAAGGCCATGGAGGATGGCAGAGGTCTTCAGAGACTTCATAGTGTCATAAATTTTGGTGTCTTTGTTAGAGAGTAGATAAGATACTTCTTATCGAATAAGTATAGACATTGAATAAGTCTGGACAAGCCCTGGAAAATTACCACCTGTGTTTAAATCACGGACCAGCTGCTGAATAGGTATGCCGTCTTGAACAAATTACTCAACACCTCAGGGCATCCATTTCCTCATCTGTAAAATGGTAATAATAATTTGTACATTCCTCAGAAGATTATTGAAAGGATTAAAGGAACTAAGAGTAGTAAAGTGCTTTACAGGAGTGCCTGGCATAGTAAGTATTTAATAAATATTAGACATTATTAATATCAGACATACCCAACAGAGAGGGCAAACAGTTGGCCTATGTACTGCCACATCCTGTGACAAGGGCTCACTTTTCTATTGAACCCAGACAGAAGCTCAGAATCCTTCTAAACATGGTGCCCCAACCGGGCACTACCCTATCACCCAGGTAAAACCTACATCACAAGGAATGGACAGCTAGAAATAGTGCTCACTCAAGAGCACACCCCAAAAACGCATTACGAAAATAGCGTGTTCAGGCATGTGTGGTGGTTTTCCCGCTGTGGGAGGTGAGTTGCCTGACAGAAGGAGAGAAGGCAGGCTCCATTTGGCAGGCTCTGGCGTGCGGAACTCCCATTTCAATGGGAGATCCACGTGCATACGTTTAAACCTTGACAGCGGTGGTGTAAAACACCTCCCCCGAATAAGTCTGCAACTGATATTCCACAGGGGTTTTGCCTGTAAAATGATCCCCTGCACTTTGTATCCTCCATCTCCTTTCATTACACAAATCTTATTTCAAATCAGATGTGGAAAAACAGGCACCAGGCTTTGTACCCAGGGCCTTAAACAAGTCAGGACAGGAATTCCCTGGTGGTCCAGTGGTTAGGACTCGCTGCTTTCACTGCTGCATGCCTGGGTTCCAAGCTGCATGGTGCGGCTAAAAAATCAAAATCAAAAACAAGTCAGGAAGGCCTCAGGAGAATTAGGGACTGCCTAGAAGATAGTAGAAGCCCAGACTGGTGAAATATAGTTATCAGCTGAAGTTCCTTTAGCATTTATCGATACTTTGTAAGAGTAATAGGCTTATGCATGAGTAGTAGAGACATTCATGTGATGTGGTTCTTTATCTTTGAGAACAAAGTTTAATAGGTGAGAAAGAGCCATAGGCAAGCAATTATAATGCATTTTACTAGAAACGTGATAGGTTGGATGTTGGACTAATTTTCAAATCGATACAAAGAGAAAAGTGTTCAGTGTGTTTTCCAGAATCACCTAAGAGGTTAGTGTCAGGGCTGAGGCTGGAGATAAATGCTTCTGCCTCCCAGTTGACTGCCCTGGCTTCAACAAGACCTAATAATCATCGAATACCTTGGATTTACATTTATGCTATCTTATGCTGCAAACACAAATCACTCTACGTAAATTATCTCACTTTTCATAAGACAACTGTGCCCCTCCTTCCTGCTTTGGTTTGCTGGGTCATGAGTTCTGTATATAATATTGATGTACAGTAACTGCTTTGGTAAAGCATCAGCTTTGTTAGTGGGAAGGAGAAGCAGTAGGGTAACCAGGAGTGTCTGGAAGGAGAAATTATACGCTTTAAGAATGGCTAATCGATACACAATTTCTGCCACCTAATGGGTTTTCAAAGTTATTTGCATGTCTGGCGTCAATGCTTTACACCTACGTGTGAGGAGGACAAATGATGGAAATGAACAAATGCTCAGGGAACAGCCTGATAGTTCAGCAATATAAGGAACAATGACACAGGAAAAGAATGTTATGTTTCCTTGAATATGACAAAAGGAATGTTTACAATTAGCACTGAATTTAAAAATTTTTATTGGGGTCTAGTTGAATTACAATGTTGTATTAATTTCTGCTGTACAGCAAAGTGAGTCAGTTATACATATATATTCTTTTTCATATTATTTTCCATTATACCTTATCACAGGATACTGAGTATAGTTCCCTGTGCTATACAGTAGGGCCTTGTTGTTTATCCATCCTATATATAATAGTTTGTGTCTAGCACTGAATTTTTGAGGTGTGATAACACACTTTCAAAATGCCAATATTATCTCACATAGAAGCAAGGAATAGAGGGGATAAAAATCAATACACTACCTGCTTGAGCTACACCATAGTGAGTATTGGTTCTAAAATCAAAGTGCTTTCTATAGAAGAGCTGTCAGGGGAAAAGTTAAAATTAGAATAGCTGTTTGAGGACTGAGCAAGAGAAAGCAGGTAGATTCAAAATATTTGAATAAAGTTCAAGGTGGGAAGGCTTCAACCGTGTTTTCCAATAGAAATCTAAAAACATCTTAACAGAAGTTCTTGAATCCTCTTTATTATAGATTGGGGGGGCATACTAAATCAATGAATTGAATGATGGGAAAGAAATAAACACATTCTTTAACTTGAAGGAAGAGTCATCTTAGGGAAAGGATGCATTGGAAATCTCAAATAAGGGGAATAATTTCTTATTTCCTTGTTTCTGGTGAAGATGCATTCTATCTGTGAAAACTAATTTACCCACTGATAAAAAATATCATTTCTCTTCTCTAGGACCACAAACAACTACATTTTTGTTTTGTTCCTCCTCTCACATCATTAAGGATTTTGACATGGTATATTATTACATACCAAATGGAACATAATGCACGAAATAGAATCATCACTCAAGACAAACAAATATACCTGCACATTGTGGTTTAGGAGAAAACACAAAACAGCATGTTATTAAATATTCAGCAGATTTCCTCACTTCTCTTTGTCAGGAACTAAGTACGGCATTGGAGGATACTCAGAGTGTAAAGTTGGTGTGTTTACCCTAATAACACACCTGTTCTCTAAATAGAGCTGGCTTCTATTTAAGGAGAGACCAAACTGAAGTCATATCCTGCTATAAATTCCTAGTTTCTTTGAGTTGTGTTACAGTGCATTGCTACTGCAAGCAAACGATATCAAGTCCAAGAAAGTCAGAGTCGGTGCATTAACTCTATTTGGTCAGATTAGTAATTGATATTGCTCAAAATGTTAATTGGTAAAAGCACAAGTCTGCAAATATTCTCTGATTTCTTTTTTGAGGCCAACACTTTGCATTCTGTGAACTCAGAGCTCTTTATTTATGGAGAACTGAGTTCTAGCCTCAGCTTTGCTGCTAATTAGCTATGATAAGTTTACCGGTCAGGTCACTAAGTTTACTGTCACTCAGTTTCCTAACCTGTAAATGGAGATATTTTATGAGATGGTTCCTAAGATCTTTCCTACTTCTGAAATTCTCACTCAGTTCATGAAATTATAACAAACACACACTCTCAGCGTTTCTGTGACTACATAAATAATAATCAAATGTTAGTAAGTTAGGGATATTTGCAGGTCTTGTAGGACATGTAAATCAACAAGTAAATCATGATTTAGGACTGGGCCTGGGTCAAATTATTTAAAGGCCTCTGTCAGTTTCAGGAGAAATAAATTTTGACTAGATTCAAAGACTGCAATGATGTTTTAACATTAACTCATGATTTGGTTTGTTGAGTAGTTGAATTTCATCTGGTCCTGTGGAGGTTTTCTAGTTGAGTCTCTAAAGGACAAGTTTCTTGTCGTTAAAATCAGAAGAACTACTGTGTCTACGGAAAAATTGTTTTTCTAAAATTTCTCAGGGTTTTCTTTGAATTCCCTGTTAGACCTAGGAAAAGAATAGATAGTTTTGGAAGTTAGGGCCTTTATATGGAGCCAGGAAGAATCTAAAAAAGAGGGGATAAATATATACATATAACTGATTCACTTTGCTGTACACATGAAATTAACACAACATTGTAAATCAACTATGCTCCAACAGAAATTTAAAAAAATAAATAAATGGAGCAAGAAGGAGGAACTAGTAATAGTGACAGTGTCACTTCTCCCTGAACTGGTTAAAGCATGTAACAGAAACAATGTACTATTTCTTATGCTTATTGAATAAAGTTCTCTAGTCCGTGTTTTGAAATGATAAACTTTATTTTTTAGAGCAGTTTTAGGTTCACAGTGAAATTGAGTGAAAAATACAGAGAATTCCCACATACTCCATGCCCCCAACACACACAGCCTTCCCAACTACCAACATCCCATACCTGAGTAATGTGTTTGTTACATTTGATGAACCTACATTGGCACATCATTATCACCCAAAGTCCATAGTTTACATTAGGGCTCATTCTTGGTATTGTACAATCTATGGGTTTTGAGAAATGTATAATGACACATTCCCACCATTGCAGGATCATACAGAATAGTTTCATCGCACTAAAAATCCCCTGTGCTCTGCTTATTCTTTCATCCCTGCCCGCTAACCCTTGGCCACCACTAATCTTTATACTGTCTTTGTAGTTTTGCCTTTTCCAGAATATAGTTGGAATCATATAGTACGTACATTTTCAGGTTGGCTTCTTTCAATTAGTAATATGCATTTAAGTTTCCTCCATGTCTTTTCATGGCTTAGTAACTCATATCTCCTTAAAGCTAAATAATATCCATTGTCTGGATGTACCACATCCATTTATCCATTCACCTACTGAAGGACACCTTGGCTGCTTCCAAGTTCTGGCAATTAAGAATAAAGCTACTATAAACATCCATGTGTAGATTTTTGTGTGAATATAAGATTTCAGTTCATTTGGGTAAACACCAAAGAGTGCAATTACTGTATCTTAAGAGTATGTTTAGTTTTGTAAGAAACTTCTAAATGGTCTTTCAAAGTCATTGCAACATTTCACAATCTCACAAGCAATGAGTGAGAGTTTCTGTTGCTCCACATCCTCACCAGCACTCGTCAGTATTTTGGATTTTGGTCATTCTAATACATGTGTAGTGGTATCTCAATGTTGTGTTAATCTGTATTTCCCTAATGACATATGTTGTTGAGCATCTTTTCTTATGATTACTTGCCATCTGTATATCTTCTTTGGTGAGATGTCTGTTCAATTCTTTTGATCATTTTTTTACTCAGTTTTTTCATTTCATTTTTCATTTTCTTATTGTTGAGTTTTAAGAGTTCTTTGTATATTTTGGGTAGCAGTTCTTTATCAGATGTGTTGTTTGCAAATATTTTCTCCCAGTCTATGGGTTGTTTTCTCATTCTCTTGATATTGTTTTTCACAGAGCGGAAGTTTTTAATTTAATGAATTCTAGCTTATCAATTTTTCTTTCATGGAACGTGCCTTTGGTGTTGTATATAAAAAGTCAACGCCATACCCAAGTCATCTACATTTTCTCCTAGTTAACTTCTAGAAGTTTTATAGTTTTGCACTTTACATTTAGGTCCATGATCTATTTTGAGTTAATTTTTGTGAAGGGTGTAAGTTCTGTGTCTACACTTAGTTTTTTGCTGGTGGCTGTCCAATTGTTCTAGCACCATTTGTTGAAAAGACCATCTTCGTTCCATTGCATTGCCTTTTTCAAAGGTCAGTTGACTATATATATGTGGGCCTATTTCTGGGTTCTGTCTTCTGTACCATTTATCTATTTGTCCATAGTTTTGCCAGTACCACACTGTCTTGTTTATTATAGCTTTATAGTACATTTTGAAGTCAGATAATGTTAGTCCTTGAATTTTGGTGTTCTTCTTCATTATTTTTTGCCACTCTATATAACATTAGAATCAGTTTTTTGATAATTACAAAATAATTTACTGGGATTTTGATTGGATTGCATTGAATCTGTAGATCAAGTCGGGAAGGACTGACATCTTGATAATATTGAGTCTTCTTATCCATAAATATGGAATATCTTTCCATTTATTTAGTTCTTCTTCAATATCTTTCATCAGAGTTTTGTCATTTTCCTTATATAGTTCTTGCACAAATTTTGTTAGATTTATTCCAATGTATTTGGGGGAGGTTAATGTACATGGTAATGTGTTTTTTGTTTGGTTGGGTTTTTTTTTGTGGTACGTGGGCCTCTCACTGTTGTGGCCTCTCCCGTTGCGGAGCACAGGCTCCAGATGCGCAGGCTCAGTGGCCATGGCTCACGGACCCAGCCGCTCTGCGGCATGTGGGATCTTCCCGGACCAGGGCACGGACCTGTGTCCCCTGCATCGGCAGGCGGACTCTCAACCACTGAGCCACCAGGGAAGCCCAGTAATGTGTTTTTAATTTAAAATTCCACTCATTCTTTGCTTCTATGTAGGGAAGCAATTGACTTTTGTATATTAACGTTGTATCCTGCAATCTTGCTATAATCACTTATTAGTTTTAGTTTCAAGAGTTTTTGGTCATTTTTTTCAGATTTTCTACATAGATGATCATGTCATCTGCAAACAAGCCAGTTTTATTTGTTCTTTCCCAATCTGTATACCTTTTATTTTCTTTTCTTGTCTTAATATGTTAGCTAAGACTTCCAGTAACATGTTGAAAAGCAGTGGTGAGAGGGAATATACTTTCCTTGTTTCTGATCTTAGCAGAAAAGCTTTGTGTGTCTCACTATAAAGTATGATGTTGGCTATAGAGGGTTGTTTGTTTGTTTGTTTGTAGATTTTCTTTATGAAGAAAGTTCCCTTCCATTCCTAGTTTACTATGTTTATCTTAATTGGTGTTGGATTTTGTCAAATGCTTTTTCTGCATCTATTGATACAATGATGTGATATTTTTTCTTTAGCCTGTTAATGTGGTGAATTACATTAACTCATTCTTGAATGTTTAACCAGCCTTACTTACCTGAGATAAATCCCACTTGGTGTATAATTCTTTATATACATTGTTGGATTTAACTTGCTAATATTTTGTTGAGGAATTTTGCATCTATGTTCATGAGAGATGTTGATCTGTAGTTTTCTTATAGCATCTTTGTCTCATTTTTTGTATTAGGGTAATGCTGGCCTCATAGAATGGGTTAGGAAGTATCCTCTTTTATCTTATCTTCTGGAAGAATTCACCAGCGAACACATATATGACTGGTGCTTTCTGTTTTAGAAGGTTATTAATTATTGGTTCAATTTCTTTAATAGATATAGGCCTATTCAGATTGTCTATTTCTTCTTGTGTGAGTTTTGACAGATTGTGTCTTTCAAAAAATTAGTTCATTTCATCTAGGTTATCAAATTTGTGGGCATAGAGTTGTTCATAATATTCCTTTATTATCCTTTTAATGTCCATGGGATCTGTAGTGATGTTCCCTCTTCCTAGTCAGTTTTTAAATAAGTGATTGAAACATTTCTTGTACCTCTCAAAAGAGATCAATTGTTTTTTATTTTTATTTATTTTTAATTTTATATGGCACATGACTGATTAGGATTTAGAAATTAATGGCATTTGGTACAAAAATGGCTCCTCTACTTACACTTTCTATAAGAAAGAATAGCATATATAATTTGGTTTCTGTACATTAGCCATAAACTACTTAATAAAGAATAATACAGCTCCTGTAGAAAAGAACGTATCCCCTTAATGTGTTTCTTTGTTAATAAAATAAACTATGTATTTAAAAAATATATTGAATTTCCAGCATCTTACAGAATGGGAGAAAATATTTGCAAATCATATATTTGATAAGGGGCAAATATCCAAAATATACAAAGAACCTTACAAGTCAATAAGAAAAAAATATTCAATTAAAAAATGTGCAGGGGCTTCCCTGGTGGCGCGGTGGTTGGGAGTCCGCCTGCTGATGCAGGGGGCGCGGGTTCGTGCCCCGGTCCGGGAGGATCCCACATGCCGTGGAGCAGCTGGGCCCGTGAGCCGGGTGCGTGCCCCGGTCCGGGAGGATCCCACATGCCGTGGAGCAGCTGGGCCCGTGAGCCATGGCCGCTGGGCCTGCGCTTCCGGAGCCTGCGCTCCACAACGGGAGAGGCCACAACAGTGAGAGACCCTTGTACCGCCAAAAAAGAAAAAAAAAAAAAAAAATGTGCAAAGGAACTCAATAGACATTTTTCCAAAGAAGACGCACAAATAAAAAACAGGTACATGAAAAGGTATTCAACATCACTAATCATCAGGAAAATGCAAATCAAAACCACAATGGATATCAATTCACACGTAATTAAAAAGGTAATCATTAAGAAGACAAGAGATAACAAGTATTGGAGAAGATATGGAGAGAAGGGAATCCTTGTGCACTATTGGTGGAAATTTACATTGGTGCAGCCACTATGAAAAACAGTATGAAGATTCCTCAAAAAATTAAAAATAGAACTACCATATGATCCAGCAACTCCACTTCTGGTTATATATTCAAAGGAAATGAAAACAGGATATCAAAGAGATATATGCACTCCCATGTTCACTGCAACATTATTCACAATAGCCAACATTTGGAAACAACCTAAGTGTTCATCAACAGATGAACAGGTAAAGAAGATGCAATGTATAATAATATACGAGTATTATTCAGCCATGAGAAAGAAGGAAATCCTGCCATTTGGGACAACATGGATGGGCCCTGAGGGCATTATACTAAGTGAAATAAGCTAGACAGAGAAAGACAAATAATGCATGGTATCACTTATTTGTGGGATCTTTTTTTAAAGAAAATCAAACTCATAGAAACAGAGTAGAAATTTGTTGTCAGGGGCTGGGAGGTGGGGGAAATAGGGAGAGGTCAGTAAAAGGGTACAAACTTTCAGCTATAAGATGAATAAGTCCTAAGGATCTAATGTAAAACGTGCTGACTATAGTTGATAACACTGTATTGTATAATTGAAATTTGCTAAGAGAGTGAAACTTAAATGTTCTTACACCCCCAAAAAACAAAGAGATAGCTATGTGAGATGATGATGTATTAACTAGGTGGTGTAAATTCTTTCACAATGTGTATGTATATCAAATCACCAGGATGAACACTTTAAATATCTTATAATTTTTTTGTCAATTATACCTCAGTAAAGCTGAAAAAAAATATATGGAATTCCCCAAAGGATCTGTTAGATTTTGCATGGCACACCCATCATTCTAGTTAGCATTTTTCCAGCTTCTGCTTTTCATAAGGAAATAATTCAAGAATTAAATGTGAGTCTTCCTCTCATTTAACAAGTCGAAAACCACCCTTCTTGGAAATTTTGGTCCTCTCCATACAAACATTCTTTAGGGACTTTTTCTCACCCCAAGATAATCTCTCAATGGCAGCTATCACATAGCTAATGAATGAGTATGTGCCAGCATCTAACATTTTATCATAAATTCTTAATTATTTCCTTAAAATATTAGTCATTTTTCCAACTACAAGCAAATCACTCTTCTATCAGTTGTTGGAGTTTAACATAATCATATTAATTCTTGTTTTACCAACTAGTACCTGAAAATGTTTTGAAAGTCTTTGTAAGACATACTTTCAACATATTCCTTTAAATAAATCCATAAAGTAGTTTAAAAAAGAGTTCTATTTCTTGGCATTATGGCATTAGGTCATAATGTCAATTTTGCAACAATAAAACAATTCTTCAGATACAGAATTAGAAAAAAATAATCTTTGTCTTTCATTTATTATTTTACAGATTTTCTCTGAAAGCATTTATATTTAATCCTTGTGCATTTAAAAAACATTTAGTAATCAATTTCCTAAAGCCAAAAATATTTCTTGACTGCATTTATTTTTTGCTATTGAAGTTCTGCTGTTACAAATTACATCTGAAGCTCAGTAGATTGTTTAACATTTTTACCTTCCTTAATTTATTTCATGTTAGCACCAGGGATTTACAGTGTTCCCTCAAACCTCTGTTCATCTGTATACAATTCACAATGACAATGCAACAGAGCAGTGACCAGGGTGAGCCCACAGAGGAAGAAAAGAGTGGAGATCAGACCCCCCAGGGCCTGGGCTTGTGGAAGGGGGAGGGGTTTCTTTGATCCTTTCTGGTGTGGAGTAAAACCTGAAGCAAGCAGAGAAGCCTAGGGAAAAGGAAAGTTGGCGGTCTAAACAAGTCTTATTTCCTCTTTTCCTTTCTTTCCCTCCTATTAATTCTGGTCACCAATTCCAATGTGTGGGAGTTTTTCCCACACCACCAAGCAATTCTCTGACACCAGCTGGGTGTCCTACAATTCAACTCAATTCTGACACTATCCACCTGGAAACAGCGTCAGATCCCACAGGTTAAGGGCTCAGTCCCTCAAAACTGCCCCACCCAACCCTGCTCACCACTTCAGTCCATGTTGTCACCAGTGCCTCTGACCAACCAACCATAGATCAGAGGTCCCAATGACGCCTCCTTTGATTAATTTGCTAGAGTGGATCACAGACCCAGAGAACTATTTTACTTACTAGATTTCCAGTTTCTTATAAAAGGATATAACTCAGGAAGAGCCAGATGGAAGATAAGTAGGGCAAGGTACGGGGAAAGGGCACAGAGATTCCATGCCTTCTCCAAGCATGCCACTCTCCTTGAATCTACAAGTATTCACCAACCTGGAACTCTTCAAACCCCTTCCTTCTGGGTTTTTAATGGAGGCTTCATTACTCAGGCATGATGGATTAAATCATTAGCCACTGGGGACTGATTCCATCTGAAGTTCCTTTCCCCTCCCCCGGAAGTCAGGGGTGTGGGACGGTCGGGGGTGTGGGACGGAGGTTCTAACCCTCTTTTCACAGGGTTGGTTCTCCTGGCAACCAGCCCCCATCCTTAGGTGCAGTCCAGAAGTTGCCTCACTAACACAACAAAAGACACTTTTAATGCTCTCATCACTTAGAAAATTCCAAGGGTTTTAGGAGCTCTGTGCCCAAAATACAATGAAGACCAAATATATATTTCTTATTAAAAATCACAGTGTCACGCCTCCTTTCCTCTCCTATTCTCTCCTCTCCCCGTTTCTGTTTAGACTCTTTTATTGACAAGGAGCAGAAATTCATTCAGATTCATTCCCATAACGATTTAATGTTAGAATACAGCGGACACCAGAAGTAAGAGGAACCACAGAAGTCTGTCTGTCTGCCTCCCCCTCTCTCTGGCTGTATGACTTCTCTCTCATACATCTGTTTTTTGTGCATCTGTTCTGTTTGCACCCCTCTATTAACTGACTTCTCATTACTATTCATTTGCGCTTCCACCACGCCCATTTCTTGACTCGACATCATGCCTTCAGCTCCAGTTTCCTTTCCTAATGCACTCAGTTTCTCATTCCCCAACTCTGAAGCCCCAAGCAATGAATCTGACTGGCTCAGCCATACCATTGAGGGTTCTAATCCCCTGGGGCTGAGGAATAGGATCCCGGGGTGCAGACGGCTATGAGCCAGGCAGGCAGTGATCAACTCGCTAGTATAATCTTCTTTTAACTTCCTCTCTTTGTGTCTTTATTTTTTTCAGGTAGTTGCTGAATACTCATGAGGTGCCCATTACCTTTGTAGGCAACAGGGTTTGAAAGACTCAGTCTCTGCTTTCAAGAAGCTATGTGTCCATGAGGAGAGAAAAGCAAGCTAGCAACAGCTGTCAGGTATTCTCATAACAGCTGTAGTAAATGACGCTAAAGAAGCACTCGGAAAGGGCACCCCAGCAGATGGGGAGTCCAAGGAGTTCCTCAGGTGAGATGATGCCTGAGCTAATTTTAAGAGAATAAGTAGGAGTGATAGGAGTGGGAGGTTGGTGAAGAGGAGAACACAGGGGATTCCCAGTAGAGGGAGCCATTTGTGCAAAGGCACTGGGGTCAGTGACACACTGTAAACTCCGGGAGCTGCAAGCGGTTTGGTGGTCCTGGGCACCTGGCAGGAGTCAGACTGAAGAGGTAGGCAGGGGCCAGACAATGAAGTGTCTTGTGGGTCCCGAGTTTGGAAGACAATGGACCATGGAAGAATTTTTAATTCAGTAGTAATACAATCAGATATGTGTTTTATAAAGATATGTCTGCTAGCAACATTGGCAGTGGATTGCACTACTGGAACCTGGGAAACAAGTTAGACGGTCACTCTTAAGCTTCGAGATAGGAAATGATGTGAGGGCCAGAATTAAGGAACACTGACAGGGGTGGAAAAGAAGAGAAGGATTTAGAAAACAGAATCAACACATACACACAAAGGATCTTAAAGAAAAAGGGGTCGGGGTCTGGCAGGTTTACCTCCCCAAATACTCTCCAAACCCACTAACTTAGGTCCTAGTCAAATGCCCAGGTCTTTCTTCCATGTCTGACCATCGGTTCCCACAGTGGGTGAGAAGAGGCAGGGAGAGAATAAGGCTTCCTATTTAACATCGAGGAAGAACTATTTTAAGATCTCTCCAACCCCCTTTACAAAACCTTATCTACTTTCATCCCTCAAGCCCCTTTTCCATCAGCTCTCGCTGCCTTCTAGCCCTTTCTTCCACGCTCTATTTTCCTACCTTGGCTGCTCTACTCTCCCCACTTCCTTTGACTGATATTGACCAGAAATTCCTCACTCATCTAGTCAGTCAACATTTACTCACTTCCTGCTGTGGTCAGAGAGGAGGGAGTGATCAGAGAGCAAAAGATGGGAGTAGGAATTTATGAGTGCACAGGGATAAGCGAAAAATGAACATCAGCAAGGCGTTCAGGAACTCAATGTGGTCCCAGACTTTTACTGGATCTCATGCTTTAGAAACCAGAGGAGTGTTGATATAGGTTTCCATATCTTACTATCTGTGGCTAATAACAAGGGTAGAGACAAATATTATCTGGGACTACTTCCTTTGGGGACCCCTCTGGCCTGTCTCACTTGCATCATCTTCTCCATCTGCAATAAATAAAATTACCGTTCAGGGCTGATAAACATGTAACTTCCTCAGAATCATTAGCAGTCTCCCCCCACCCCCAGAAAACCAGTTACTGTCCTAGGATGGCTTCAAGGACACATGCAACACCGGGTTCAAGCTATACCCCTCTGAGTCCTAAGGCATTTCACCTCCAAAGTCTGAGCAAAGTACGTCTGGTTTATTTCTGGAAAGGAAGCAAAGTTGTGTGTGAATCCAGGTCATCCAGTGAGGAAGGCACACAAGGAAGATCAATGGCGGAGCATGCCATCCTCTGCTTCACAGTGACTGGCAAGCAGGGCAGTGTATCCATACATCTAAGGGACTGATGAAAGCTTCAAGCTTCCACTGAAGTACAGTTGGGAACAATTGAACAGTGCAGCAGCTGAGACACATAGTATCTGACAGAAAATTCCAGAGGGTGCTCTCAGGGCCTGGGGTTTTCTGTTTGGGCTGAAGCAATTCATAGACTACCAAGAAGGCAAAGTTGCAAATCTTGCCCTAGAGGTCAGGACACTGACATGAAATTACACATGGAATTCTTGCAGCCAATCACAGTGGACTCCCCTAGACGCCTGGTAAACAATCTCTGTCTTGGCTGCTATGTCAGGGCAATATTCGGTGGCCAAGGACAGCTACAAAAAGGCTTTCTGCAGTTTTACTTAGGTTGCCTTCTGCCTCCAACTTCCGGAAGATCGGATGTTTCCCCTGAAGAGACTGTGCCCTTGGACCATGAGCTCTCAGGCTCTCCCGTTGTGCTCTCCGCCTGTTGTTCAGTGAGCGCTATAGAATACGCAATCAGTTTAGTCCACAGAAGGCAGGTGGTGACAGCTGCATGAATTTGTAGCACTGCACTCCTTTTGACATAAGTTGACACCTGTGATGGCATTTTAAGGTAGTTTTGGAGGCCCTCTCCTAATTCACTTGTACAACCACCTTCCTTGCAAACCAGATCTACTTTCCCCAGCCTCCTTGGTTAATGAGAAAGTGAAATCCCTTCTCTCTGAGCTACAGTTTCACCTGTTTCCAGGTCACACCCACTTCATTGCTTGAACCCACTCGAAGTGTAACTTAATTTGCTTATAAAATATTCACTAATTATATATCCCTGGGTCAGAAACTCAGTGTCGTCCATGATGTAACCACTTCTTCCTGTTCTAAAACCTCCTCTGAAAGCTCGCGTGTTTTCCTCCAAGTTTTCCAATGATGCTTTTCCACCTCTTAGGGTCCCCTCGGTCCCCATGCAGCCCCCTCTCCAAGTACTACATCTGGTCTGTACTTTCCCCTCAACCATACAGGAAGCATCATCATAGCACCTCTTCAGACAGACTTTGTTGGTTTATTCTCTGCCCATTTGAATTGTTTTACTATCTAGTCTTCCTTTGATTTTGGTGGAAGATGGGAATTTATTTTGTACCATGTACTTAGGCTGTATTGACAGAACAGATGGGAATCAGGGAGGTCAAAGGAGCTGAAATATAAGTATAGAAGGTCAAAGCTGTCAGGGGGAGAGGGAAGGGGAGAGGGAGAG
>NC_041224.1:4461349-4469447 GCF_002837175.3 Physeter macrocephalus | reverse complement strand
GGGGGAAAGGGGGAGAGGTGGAGAGACAGATTCTCTGTAGAAAATTACCTCCTGCTGTATTAGTTAATGCTTTTCAAGTCACTTACTATATCACTAAGTTAATGTATGATGATATTTTCTGACAGACCTGGGCAATCTACTTATTTATTCTCTACTCCTCCCCTAAGCGGGACTGCAGCCATGTCCATCTGAAACAAAACTCTCAACGGTTCAACAGCCATGCCATTTCGTTTGTTTAATTACAATGCTTATTTTTACCAATACCCAGCAGCCTGTTACTGAAGGCACATTTTTAGAAATCTAACAAATAAGCAAATACATCCGTAGATCACAGACACAGCTATCCAAATCTGTACAAAAGGGAACGTGCACTTATCACACCTACACACTGGTTGGTTTTTTTTTTCCTATTTCATCTACTTAAAGGCATTTTCTGGAGAAATGACACATGATTTCTAGTTTTTTAAACCATAACTAAAACTGCCTTCTTGGGTATTTATTTATGTGAATATTTTCTGAAAATCTTCTGTAATTATATTCAACTCTTCCTTCATGCTTTAAAATGGCTTTATCACAGAGCAAATAAGCAAATAAAATTATGTGGGCACAGGTAGGCTAGAGAATAATTAGAAAACTATAGTGGTAACCCAGCAGGACTTTCATTTGGGAAGTGCCCAGATGGCTTCCTTGGTGAATTCTTCTCACACGTAAGGAAAAAAATAATACTAATTTATCCAAACTTTTTAAGAATATAGAAAAACAGGAAACATTTCCCCATTTGTTTGTGATGCCAGCACAACCCAGATAATAAAACCTACAAGGACATCTTAAGAAGAGTAAATTAGAGCCCAATCTATCTCATGAACACAGATGCAAGAAATCTTTTAAATAAGTGGTTGAATATCCAGATGGGAAAAAAATGAACCTTGACCCTTAACTCACAATCATTTCAAATAGATTATAGATTTACATGTAAAAACTTCTTTTTTTTTTTTTTTGTGGTATGCGGGCCTCTCACTGCTGTGGCCTCTCCCGTTGCGGAGCACAGGCTCCGGACGCGCAGGCTCAGCGGCCATGGCTCACGGGCCCAGCCGCTCCGCGGCACGTGGGATCCTCCCAGACCGGGGCGCGAACCCGGTTCCCCTGCATCGGCAGGCGGACGCGCAACCACTGCACCACCAGGGAAGCCCCAAAACTTTTAAAATAATAAATTTGGGAGAAGAAAACATGGAATATTTAACAGCCATGAAGTAGGTAGGCAAAGAATTCTTAAACAGACACAAAACATTTCTAATCATAAAGAGCAAGAATGATAAATTAGACTTCATTAAATTAAGAAATTGTCCTTATCACAGGACAACAGAGCAAATGAAATGGCAGTTCACAGAGGAGTTTTTCCATTCATATATCCAACACAGCACTTGTATCCAAAATGTATAAAGAACTACTATAGCTCAATAAGGAAAAGGCAGCCAATCTAATTTTTAAATGAGGAAAATCTTGAACAGGCACTTCATGAAAGAGGATAACTAATAATGGAAAAGAATCTGAAAAAGAACTATATATATATATCACTTTGGTGTACACACATTGAAATTATACTTCAATTTAAGAAATGGTTAATAAAAAAGCACAACAAAACAAAACAAAAAAGGGCTTCCCTAAATATCCAATAAGAATGTGAACAAAGCTCTCAATATCAATAGCCAGTAGGAAAGTGTAAGTTAAAGTCACAATGAAATATCGTGACACAGCTGCCAGAATGGCTAAATTTTTTTTAATGATACAGTAGGTCAGAGAGGGTGGGAAACAACTGAAACTCTCATACACTGCTGTTTGGAACAACTGTTTTGGAAAGTCTATTGGCAATATCTACTAAAATGAAACATGCAATATCTCTATGACTCAGCAATTCTACATATCTACCCCAAAGGAATGAGTACACATGTTTACTCTAAGACACAGATCAGAATTGTCATAGCGCTATTAGGTATAATAGCCCCCAACTAGAAACAATGTAAATGTCTATCAACAGTTAATGGATGAATAATTTATGACATGTTTATACTATGGAAGGTTTTACAGCAGTAATAAAGGATGAACTACTGGTATGCAATGACAAGGATAATTTCACAGAAATAGTGCTAAACTTAAAAAGCTGGTACAAAAGTGTACATTCTGTATTCTTCCATTGTACAAAGTTCAAAGAAAGGCAAAACTAATGTATGATGATAGAATTTTGTTTTTAAAAGGTTCCTGAATGATTCTAATGTGCCAGGGAGGTAACTGAGGTCCCAGGAAGTGAGGAGACTTGGCCGGGTTTTCTTGATTCCCAGCTTTGTTTTACGTGTATGAACAATACTGCCGCCTCCATTACGGAATATTGATCCCACCAGAACTTGATTCTATGTGTAACACATGGATCCCAGATCCTAAGCTGTTTTTACTGTCCTCAACAAACTCACTCAGTGTAGATTGATTCCATGTGCTGCCTGAGAGATGGCTTTCATTCAGGAGTGAGTGAACATTTCTGATTCTTTTTCCACAAAAACTTTTTTAGATAATTTCTGTTATTTTATTTTTATTGAAGTATAGTTGATTTACAATGTTGTGTTAGTTTCAGGTGTACAGCACAGTGACTCAGTTATATATATACATATATATTCTTTTTCAGGTTCTTTTCCCTTATAGGTTATTACAAACATTGAGTATAGTTCCCTGTGCTATACTGTAGGTCCTTGTTGGTTATCTGTTAATTTCTGTTATTTTAAAATGTCAAGTACATAAGAGTATCCATAAACGTGAAGGAAGCAGAAGCAGTATGTCTTTCTCTCAGGTGTCATTTTACATCTCTATCTGATACTAGTTAAACCAATGTTCTGATATCGGTGTTCAGCTTCTTTTTCTTTTGGCTTTTTGTTCACTTTTTAATAAATTGAAATATAGTTGATGTACAATATCATGTTAGTTTCAGGTGTACTACATAATGATTTGACATTTGCATCCATTATGAAACGATCACCGTAATAAGTCTAGTAACTATCTGTCCTCATACAGTATTATCGACCGTATCCCTTATGCTGCATATTACACCCTGTGACTTATTTATTGTATAACGGGAGGTTTGTACCTCTTTCTGTTCATTTTAAAAATCATTTAGAAAGACTCTGAAAGGCTTAGGAAAGGGAGAATTTCAATCTCCACGGGGGAATTGAGAAACAGTTTTTGGTCTATTAAAAAATACTTATTATGTATATTCGGTGCCTTAATTCTACGTGACAAAATGATAAACGCAGAAAAACGCTCATATTCTCTGCTTTTGGCATTAGCAGCATTGAATGCATTCAGATTAATAAAATTCAAGTGTTGCCAATATAAACGAAAGAGCTGTGTTATCACTTTGCACCCTTAGTTATTAGCAATCATGACAGCTCAAGGAAAGTCAACTGACATTTATTTATGAAAGGATTTGAACAGTCACAGCTGAAATTCACAAATGTAGATGCAGAAAACTGCTGGAAAACCACAGGAAATGGTAGGAAAGAATAACTAGTATAAGGAGAGTGAGCAACCATAACCAGCTTTGTTGAAACAAGTAGTATTAATGGAGGTAACTCCTCATTTTTTTACTCTTCTGAAATCTTTATTCTCTTCTAAATTTCTCCTTCTCCTCTTTCTCCTCCTCCTCCTTCTTCGTCTTCCAGAGTGTTGTCACCTATACAAAATGCTCTGTGGGGCTTGAAATGTGTTTCCTTATTAGCTTATCTGAATCTCATTTTTTCCATTGGTGAGAACACTGGTTCTTAACCTGTAGCTTTTCTTTATCTCCAAGTATATCAATGGTGTTAAGTAATACCCATCCAGTGCCATTTTCTTCATAGCTACCATTTCCTCATACTTCTCAACGTGCCTGATAAGTCACACCTGCTTGTGAGTTCCCTTCCACCCACCAGTCAACCATCCTAATTCACGGCCAGAGCCAAGGGCTCTCTGCTCCACCCGCTACCAGTATTGCAGTCCTTGTTCCCAGCTGGGCAGCGAGTCATTCGGCTCTAAAGCCCCATCATACTATCTGTGTTCTTGGACCCCTGCTGGTACTGTCTCAGGTTGGCTTCTCTTGATGGAACAATCAACACATGTGTAAAGGAGGGGCTGACGCAGATTGGGCATATAGGGAAATGTCAGACTGTGATACAGGATGACAAAGCCTCAGCCAAGGCCCCAAGGAGCTAGAGCACATCCTGTTCATCATGTGGTGCCCACTGAACCCTTATTCACCCGCCCGTACCAGTCACTGTATGTGGGCCTCTGGGACGGGCTTGCCTGGAGGGAGGGGTCTGTCGGCTGCTGAGGCAAACCCAGAAGGTGCTGACAGATCCGGCACTGAGTCCTTCCTGGAAGGGGGATTGTTTCCATCACAGAGATGCATGAGGACAGAATGCAGATTAGGTCAGGTCTGAAAAGGATCCAATCCTCCAAAATGACCCCAGATTTCACTTGAAAGACTATAGGTTTCATTCAGGTCTGATCTTAATTTACAGCCCTGAGTGTGGGCCAAAACATCTCCATTTACTTTGGGAAATACTCCCAAATCTCACTGACCTAAATACTTGGTACACTGTAAGGTCACTCAGAGGGCTTTTTAAAATGTACTTTTGAAAGAGATTTCTAGTTTGGTTTTCAAGAAAGATTGTGTATGAAAAAAAGTTGTGGAGGGAAATGATATAACTCTAAAAGAGATTTAATGTCAGCAGGGGAAAAAGGATTAGGGAAAAAGGGAACTCATGGCATCTCACTGAAGTACGTTTGATCTTAGGCCCTGCTTTAGATATTAATTTCTGAGCTAATGAGGCTCGGCCAGACTCTTGGGATCTAGGAACCATTTTCCAAAAAACGTCTTTAGCTTTGTCCTATCTCCCTGAATCCAGACCAGGATCCTATAAATCTGTAATTTAAATTCTGTCCTGGCCATGTAAAAGGTTTAACCACTACGTTAAATCCAGTAGACAACTTAAAAATCCTAACTTAGGGGCGTTAATCCCTTCCTCTCTCGAGAGTGTTCCGCGTTTGGCCCCATCACAAAAGTGAGCACCCTGCTGCCACCAAGCTTTCCCTCCTTGAAACAGCTCCCATTGACCAGCAGAGCAGCCTAAAGAAGAAAAATGTCCACCAAGCAGAGCGTGGATGTTCTCTCAGGACACCAGAGCTTTGCTGGGAACTAATTTGAAACCAGTCTCCCATACATTAGGCGTCACAAGGTCACACTGTGCACTTTTGGTATCTGACCGATAAGGGTATTTTCAGTAGCAGTTTCAAGAACAGGAATGCTAGAATGCTAAACCATTGTGTTCCATTGTCTTACCAACTGTCAAATCAAGTTCCTTTGTTTCGCTGGTGGTCAATAAGAATTGTATCAAATATTGTGTGTGTGTGTGTGTGTGTGTGATTTTTAAAATTGAGGTATAACTGACATACAACAGTATATTAGCTTCAGGTGTACAACATGATTCAATCGTTGTAGATATCGTGAAATGATCATCACAGTAAGTGTAGTTAACATCCATCACCACCCATAGTTACAGAACATTTTTTTCTTGCGATGAGACCTTTTCAGAGCTATTCTCTTAGCACCGCTCAAGAACGCCAATACATCATTATTAACTACGGTTGCCATGGTACATTACATCCCCATAGCTTATTTATTTCATAACTGGAAGTTTGCTCCTCAAAACTATTTCTTGAAATAAAAACAAAAAGATACTTGAGTATTATAAATTTGGAGCTTGTGTCATTGATCAATAAGCCACATACGGGCTTCTCTCTTAGCACCGCTCAAGAACGCCAATACATCATTATTAACTACGGTTGCCATGGTACATTACATCCCCATAGCTTATTTATTTCATAACTGGAAGTTTGCTCCTCAAAACTATTTCTTGAAATAAAAACAAAAAGATACTTGAGTATTATAAATTTGGAGCTTGTGTCATTGATCAATAAGCCACATACTATGGGTTGATCCTATCAATGATGTAAAACTAGAGCATCCACCTTACTGTCAGATTCACATTTCATTCAAGAGAGGTATGGAGAGTTCACTGGGGTCTATGTCTGGCGATGAAAATAAATATTCTACTTCAGTACTAAAGGTATTCTTGGAACTCTTCCCTTTGTTCAATTAACTTGATTAGGAGCAATTCAGATGCAATGTTTCCTCTTATTAAATTCATACCACCCCAAACTTTCTTCAAACAAAGTAAGGTTAACATTTTGTTCTCAGTCCTTCAGAGTAAGTGACAGTATCTAAGTTCTTCTCACTTTCTCCTATTGCTTTTTCTCCCTCTTTTTTCCTCCTCAACCAGAGTGTAAGCTCCTCCAGAGCAAAAAAAAAAACAACAACAAGCCTTGTTTTCTATCGCCTTCATTGCCTCGCACGAGTCCAGTAGATAAAACAGTACCCAGGGCCCGGACAAGTGGGACTATTAAATGTAATTTTACAGTTTGATGGGGTTGAAGCTATAGCACATAACAGCCTGACGGGCCTATGTAATTAGTTCCTGTGAGAAGTCAGGAGAAGGAGGCGATGTCAATAAACTAGAACTCAGTCAGCAAAAGTGACCCATGTCAGCATGTAATTCCCCTTTCTCCTCCTCCACTGTCACCATTCAGCCATCTTTTCCACACTGATGGTCACCATCTGGCAGTCATCTCTTCCCACCTCTGCCCTCCAGCCAAAGGACTCAGGTTGATCAAATTGTCAGTGGGGAGAGAATGAAGGAACGGCCCTTTACAGCATAACTAGCCCTGAGTCTCACACCTCTGTAGGAATCACCTTCATAGTAATGGATGAAACCACAGGCCTCTGAAGCTGCTGGGGGCCTCAGAGTTCTCCAGAAGCCTGCTGCTAAAAATAAGTGTTAGATAGAAATGCAGACTCTCAAGCCCTGCTCCCTTCCTACTGAACCAGAATCGGAGGTTTAACAAGATCCCCAAGTCATCTGCATACACAATAAAGTCTGAAAAGCACTAGAATATTCTTCATTATGTGTACCAGAAAACTGAACCCGGGAGAAGCTAGGTATCTAAATAAAATGCATCAGGAGAGATTTGCAGATCAATTCATTCATTGATCCTGGAGAAACAATAACATGAAAATGTACAACACATTACTAAAAGCAGGGCTTTGGCTCCTTACACAAGATTTTACCATCAATTGAATGAGGAATCCAATTGCATGACAATACTTCGGAGTGTATCACAGCAGTTCATTAATATTTCTAAGCACCATCATAAGGACTATACAGTAAATACTTGCATTAAATTAAAAATTGTTTTTTGTTTTGTTTTTTAACTTTTTATTTTATACTGGAGTATAGCCAATGAACAATGTTGTGATAGTTTCAGGTGCACAGCCATACATATACATGTATCCATTCTCCCCCCAAATCCCCTCCCATCCAGGCTGCCACATAACACTGAGCAGAGTTCCCTGTTCTATACAATAGGTCCTTGTTGGTTATCCATTTAAAATATAACCGTGTTTATTTGTTTGTTTGTTGCTTTGTTTTGTTTTTACCTGAGCTGGGTCATACAAATGCTAAAAGGCAGTTCTCTGTCGTTAGGCAAGATTTTTGTAGTTTCTAGGATTCCTAAAGTTGTTACCCCCTTCATCCTTGACTTTGCTACCTGGTCTATTATTTCACCTCCAGCCACGTGCAGATCCTTATTTTTTAATTACTTGTTAATAAAAGGTAATATATGCCCTACATGGAGAATACAAGAGAATATCTCAAAGACTAGAAATTACCTAGCGTTCCAACCCAAGAGAAACACAGTTAACATGTGAAATGTATTTTCTTCCAACTTTTTAATGTAGTTAAAATGATACTGTATTTATAGGTTGGTATGCTGATTTATTTTAAATTAAGACAAAGCGTATTATCAGGTTATTACCTGGAACGTAATCAAAACTTCATATAGGAGACCTTCAAGATGGCGGAGGAGTAAGACGTGGAGATCACCTTCCTCCCCACAAACACATCGGAAGTACATCTACATGTGGAACAACTCCTACACGACACCTACTGTATGCTGGCGG